>NC_133378.1:39911907-39991882 GCF_049309525.1 Garra rufa
TAGCTAAATAGAAATATAAAAGCTAAATAGAATATACAAATTTTAAAATGACAATGACACAAAATTACTAATACTTAAAGATCAAGCTAAATAGAAATGTAAAACAAATTATAAAATGACTAAGAACACAAAATGACCAATAGCTAATTTAAAAAAAAAAAAAAAAACTAAATAGAATTTTTTTTACTTTTACTTTTCATTACAAAATGACCAAGAACACAAAACTACTAATAGTAAAAAAAAAAGGCTAAATCCAAAATTACTAATAATTAAAAAATATTTATACTATTTGCAACAAAGCTAAATAGAAATGTAAAAAAATGTAAAATGACAAGGAACACAAAATTACTAATACTTAAAGATTCAGCTAAATAGAAATGTAAAAAAAAGTATAAAAATTTTAAAATGACAAGAACATAAACTTGCTAATACTTAAAGAGGCTAAATAGAAACAAAAAAGCTAAACAGAAATGTAAAAAAATAAATAAATAACATGGAACACAATTTTAATAATAATAAAAAAATTAAGATAAAAAGTAAACAAAATTACTGATACTTATACAATTAGGCTAAATAGAAATGTAAAAAAAAAATATATATATATATATAAACTGACTAAGAACACCAAATTACTCATACAACATTGAGCTAAATAGAAATATAAAAAAGCTAAGTAGAAATATAAATTAAAAAAAAAAAAAATGTAAAATGACAAGGAACAAAATTACTAATACTTACATATATATATATTACTAATACTTACCTTTTTATATATATATAAATAAATAAAAGGACAAAGAACACAAATTTACTAATACTTAAAATAAAAACTAAAAATATAAAAGTAAAAGCTAATTCAAATAAAAGCTAAATAGGTAAACTAAAATAAACAAATAACAAAAACTTCTAATTAAAATAAAAATTGAAGATAAAAATAAAATTCAAAATTGAAATATTAACAATACTACAATAATTCCAAAGGTGTAATAGTGTTAAAATAAATAAATAATATTATTAAACTTCAAATAAAGCTGAAATAAAATATTCTATATTATAGCATATTTATAGTAATTATTATACTATATTTATATTAAATCTGCCTTGGCAACTAACAAAGTTCAGTTGGAATTCTAAAATTCCTAAAACTGTTTTTGTTTTGTAGTTTTCATTTTTTATTTCAAACAAAAAAAACAAAAACAAAAAAAAAAAACCTCATGAACATTTTTTGCTAATCACATATACATATAGCCTACTTGGAAAATAAAAGAGTACAATTTGGTGATAAACGTCATTACTCTCCTAAACAGTAAATGATACTAGTTTGAGACGGGTGTACTCACGTCCTGGTCGATAATGCTTTCGATCTGCATGGGCTTCATAACGTCAGTGACAAACTGAGGGTGTGTGTAAGCGTCTCTGATCTTGTCATGCAGCAGGGCTCGAACGCTGCCCTGAAAACATACAGTGAACATCAGGATTCCTGCAGACTGATCTATGATCTATGACACATGACAAAACTCAAACTCACTTTAAATTTGGGGCTGATCTTCTGTGGTTTGTAGCTCACGTTCAGGATGGGCACATCACCTGAGAAACACAACCGACTCTCAGTTAACACACACAAAATGTTAAAAATATTAATATTAATAGTAGTTACTATTGTTTAATAATAGATGCCATGCCAGCTTCTTTGGCTATCTTCATGGTGCAAAATATACTTGAGTTATTAACATTTCAAATAGACAAAATAGACACTTAATAATAAAACTTTTCTAATTCTCACACATTTAGTAATTTTGTGCTTTTGAAACCTATAGTTTTGAAAACTATAACCGAGTTATTACAATTAAAAACAGAAAAAATATTCACCCCTTTTTTGAAATTGTAGTAATTTTGTGCTTTCGTCATTTTTTTAAGTTATCTCTATGTAATGTTTTATATATTTCTATTTTGTTTAAATTTTACCATTTTATAAATGTGTATTTTACCTGCAATTAGAATGATTCACCTTTACATTAATAATTAATATTTTAATGATTTGTTTAATGCCATGTCACAGGTGAAAACTATAACTGAGTTATTAAAATTTAAAAACAGAACCTAAAAATATTCACCATTTATCTTAATTGAAAAACTTAGCATAACTAAGTTTGTTTTATACTTTTATAAATGTGCATTTTACCTACAATTAGAATGATTCACCTTTATGTTAATGTTTTAGTAACTGTTATTTTATTGATTAATAATTTATTTAATGCCATGTCACTAAACAAAAAATATTCACCATTTTTCTTAAATTGCAAAACTTTTAGTAATTGTGCTTTTGTCATTTTTTTAGAGTTATGTCTATGTAATGTTTTATATAATATTTATATTTTGTTTTGATTTAAGTTATAAATGTGTATTTTACCTGCAATTAGAATCATCTTTACATTAATCATGTTTTAATAATTAATATTTTAGTGATTAATCATTTATTTAATGCCATGTCACAGGTGAAAACTATAACTGAGATATTATAATTTAAAAACAGAAAACAATATTCACCATTGTTTTTTAATTAGCTTTTAAATTTTTTAATTTAATTAAAAAAAACTTAGTAACTGTGCTAATTTTGTGCTTTTGTCATTTTAAGCTGTCTATGTAACGTTTTATATATTTAGTTTTATTTTCAGTTTTATAATTTTATAAATGTGCATTTTACCTACAATTTGAATTATTCATCTTTATATGAATGTTTTAGTAATTAATATTTTAATGATTAATAATTTATTTAATGCCATGTTAAAATTTTTTAAAAATTACAAAAACGTCAAATTAAAATAAAAACAGAAAATACAAATAAAATCTAAATATTAACAAATACAACAAAGGTGTAATAGTATTAAAATAGTTAAATAATATTATTAAACTTCAAATAAAGCTGAAATAAAATATTCAAGTCTTATTTTTTTTCAATAAACAAAATATTCACAATTTTTCTTAAATTGTAAAACTTTTAGAATTTTTTATCTAGTATTTTTAAAATTTGACAGACTAATTAGAGTAATTACTCTTTACATTAATACTTACATCAAGTCTTTAAATGTCATGTTTCTACCATAAGCAAGTTACTAGCATGAATCTTTGTGATTAGAATGAATAATTTGCTGAAATATTGGACTGATTCTCACCTCCTCCATCTGGTTTGAGACCTCCTGCCAGCATTCTGATGAAAGTGGTTTTCCCAGTTCCTGAAAAAAGGAAACCATTTAACACACAATAAACCAAACCACAGTAAGCAGAGCTTCCTTTAACACAGACCAGCAACTCCCTCCTCTCACCGTTCTCTCCCAGCATGACCATGATCTCAGAGTCGGTGAACTCTCCTTCCGTGATGGTGAGCGTGAACTCGCCCATGCTCTTCTTCATGTTGGGGTACTGATAGCGGCACATCTTCTTCACTTCCTCCTCGGTGGCCGTCTCTGCCACTTTAAACACCAGAGACGTCTCCCTAAAGCGCAGGTTTTCTGTGGGGACGTAGCCGTCCAGGAAAATATTGATTCCTGAAGAGAAAAATAAATAAATGTTAGTCAAAACGTAGCATTTTTTTGAAGATCACACAGGTTTTGGAGAGGGCAGTAGTGTTGTTTTAATTTTAGTTTTAGTCTAGTCTTAGTGTGAAGCTGTCATTTTAGTTTTAATCATACGTTCATACTCTTTTTAGTCTAGTCAAGTTTTAGTCGACTAAGGCCCGGTTTCACAGACAGGGTTTAGACTAAGCCAAGATTAGGCCAAAGTTCAATTAGGACATTTAAGCAATTTTCATAAATGTGATTAGAATAAAAACATTACTGGTGTGCATCTTGAGACAAAACAAAGGCACTAATATATTATATATTTTATACTCAGATTTACATTTTAGTCTAGGACTAGGCTTAAAAGTCTGGGCATTTTAGTCTTATTTTAGTCAGAATTATTTTCGTCTAGTTTTAGTCGAGGAAAACTGATGACATTTAGTCTAGTTTTAGTCAATGAAAATTGTATTTTAGTCTCTCTTTTATAAGTTTATTGACAGGTTAATTCATTCATACCTTGTGTAAGTAAATTTACATTTTTATTTCTTATGGTTTTCGTAGCACAAGTTGATTTATTTTATGAAACTCCAAAAATCGCTTGGACATCTGAGACGCAAAAGCAACTTTTCCACCTTTGACCACAAGATGTCATTAGTGTGTTGAAAAGCTTTGAGTAATGTACCTTTTTACCATACAGTTGAGGGGAAAGCCTTGGTGCTTCGAAAAGCTTCATTCTCCCATCACTACTAAAAAGTGTAAATAAAATGTGTGTCGCTTCTTTTTCTCCCAAAGATGAACCCCGACTGGCTGGCCATCGGTTCCGTTATCAGTGTCAGACTTAAAGCAGAAGTCCGGTGTGATATTGACCTAAAGTGTATTGAATCATGATACCGAGTGTGAACGTACCTTGAATATCTCATCTCGGTTTGTGTCCAGCTGTCCGAAATCTGAGGTTAGTTAGCAGGTTGTCAATGAGAGTGAATAGGGCATCGGAGTAGCCATGTAAATATATCACTGTTTTACGCCATTTACGAGGTACAAAGTAGCTCCACACTTCATTGGTAGACTTCCTAGGGCCCTGACATTTAAAACGACACATTGAGAACTCAGAAAAAGCACCGGTAGTTTATTTACAAGAAGATTTATACAGACAGTACCTGGAAGAAATTTAGCAGCTGCCGCCATCTTGAATTTAGTCATTGATAACCTGATAAGTTCCTTCCTGCTCGTAGGGGAATGTCTGTATAAATCTTCTTGTAAATAAACTACCGGTGCTTTTTCTGAGTTCTCAATGTCTTGTTTTAAATGTCAGGGCCCTTGGAAGTCTACCAATGAAGTGTGGAGCTACTTTGTGCCTCGTAAATGGCATGAAACAGTGATTTATTTACATGGCTACTCCGATGCCCTATTCACTCTCATTGACAGCCTGTTGTGAGCATCGGCTAACTGACCCCAGATTTCGGACAGCTGGACACAAACCGAGATGAGATATGCAAGGTACGTTCACACTCGGTATCATGATTCAATACACTTTAGGTCAATATCACACCGGACTTCTGCTTTAAGTTTGTAGTCATCTTCTAGATAATGCCCCAAGTGGAGCTTGAGGAAGTGACGTCGCCTGCGTCTGCACGGTTTAGGCTGGAAGGGATACAGCTCTGGCTACTGGGCAAGCGCACATCAATCGAACGTTGTAACATTTTGTTTTGTCTCGTTTTCATCAACATTTTAGCATGGATTTTATTTTGTAAACCACATTTAGCCTTGTTTTTATTCGTAAACGATATTGCATTATACATTTAATTATAGCCATGGTCACATGATCAGCATTTACATTTCGTCTAGTCTCATTTTCGTCACGTGATAAAGAATCGTTGATGACGATATTTAGTCATAAATCTCGTTGATGAAAGCAACACTAGAGAGAGACGCACCTTCTCGGACACTGAAGGGCATGGTCACCACACCGTAAGCGCTGGGAACGCCGTAGAGACAGCAGATGAAGTCTGACAGGTAATCCAACACACTCAAGTCGTGCTCCACCACAATGATGTACCTGCACAGAGAAATATGAGGTTTAGGGACTAGTAAAGAGGAGTAACTAGCAACACTAAGAGTGTCTGTGAGGAGATTCAGACCTGTCTGGAGAGATGAGGGAGCGGATGGTGATGGCAGCCCTCAGCCTCTGTTTCACATCGAGATAACTGGACGGCTCGTCGAACATGAAACTAGAGAAAGAGAAACAGTATTGATATTAGTGCTGATGTTAACTTAATGTTGAGTAGTTTTCATTCATTAAAACTGAAATAAACATATTTGATGAAATCTTACTATGAAAATTAGAAATGCTGCCTTTGCAACTAACTGATATGTGACCCTGGACCACAAAACCAGTCATAAGGTTAAATTTTACAAAACTGAGATGTATACATCGTATGAAAGTTCAATAAATAAGCTTTCTATTGATGTGTGGTTTGTTAGGATAGGACAATATTTGGCCGAGATACATCTATTTGAAAATCTGGAATCTGAGGATGCAAAAAATCAAAATATTGAGAAAATCACCTTTAAAGTTGTCCAAATTAAGTTCTTAACAATGCATATTACTAATCAAAAATTACATTTTGATAGGTTTACAGTAGGAATTTTACAAAAAATCTTCATGGAACATGATCTTTACTTAATTTCCTAATGATTTTTGACATAAAAGAAAAATCAATAATTTTGACCCATACAATGTATTTTTGGCTATTGCTACAAATATACCCCAGCGACTTAAGACTGGTTTTGTGGTCCAGGGTCACATATTATATTATTACACAATATGATGTGTATAATAATTGACTGATAATTAAAAAAAGAAGCTAAAACTTATATTATAATAATAGATAAATAACACTAAAATAATTATTCCTATGTCACTTCATTACAATAAAGAAATGTACTATGTACTAAAAAATAAATAAAGCTAAATAAATATTGAAAACCAAACTAATAAAAATTACAAAAGTAAATAAAATTATACAAATGATAAATTATACAAAGTAAAAAATAGAAGAAAAAAAAACACTATACATATATACAGCTCAAAATATTATAATTGCATACAAACAATACTAATCAAAAAGCACTTGAAACTTCAAGCTTAAGTACAAAATTATAAAAACTGAAGAAAGCTAAATAAATCTTAAAGATTAAAAAACTATAAATACACAAAATTACTAAACTAAAATGAAAACATTAGAAAATAGAAGCTAAAATGAACAGTATTATAATACATAAATAACACTAAAATAATTATTCCTACACTTCATTACAATGGAAAAAAAACCCTGTGTAATTACTAAAATTATAAAAACTAATGAAGAAAAAAAAAATCAAGCTAAATAAATATTAAAAACCAAACTAATAAAAATGACAAAAAGCACATAAAATTATACAAAGTAAAATTAAAATGGAAAATACACACAAAAACACTTCTAAATACATATTATAATTGTATACAAACAATACTAAAAAAATTGTGATAAAGATATTTAAAAAATGAAAAATTTTGAATACAAAATTACTAAAACTAAAAATGAAAACTGAACACTAAAACAGAAGCTACAATGATGATTATAATAATAACTACTACTAAAATAATTTACATAATATATATAAAAAAATTATATAATAATAATAATAATAATAATGCATATTAAAAAAAATGAAAATAATTCTACAACACTTCATTACAATGAAAAAACTAAAACTTTAATAAAACAACTCTGGCTAAATAAATATTAAAAACCAAACTAATAAAAATACCAAAAGCACATCAATTACAATTTTAAGTAAAATTAAAATGGACTGAAATAAGTTGAATCTTTTGTACAAAAATTATAAACATTTTAACCAAAAAAAGACAACAAAACGTAACAAAATACCTCAAATTTAAATAACTGAAAATATTAAAATACAAGTTAAAATATTACCATTAAATAAACTTCAATAACACTAACAAAAGTATAAACTGAAGCACTAAAAGTGAAATAAAATTAAAGCTAAATAGAATAAAGAGTAAGATTTAAAAACTAATAAAAGTGACAAAAGTTAAACTAAACACAAATAAATAAAATTATAATGAAAGCTGAAAAAATGAAAATGCTAATTCAAGGTTTATTTGCAAAAACAGATAACTAAAATTGTGTTTTTTGTTACGTTTTTTTTGTTTTATAGTGTTAGCTGTCTTTTTTTAGGTACTTAATCAAAATAATCAACTGCATTTTGACTGAGATTAACTGGAATGCAAAATGAAATGTTTTGATCTGTTCTTGCAAATGAACTCTTCAAACATTAAGAAACTTTATAATAGTATATAATACTAAAGGAAGACTGCTACAGGACTTGTACACATGTAGAGACTCACATATCAGCTCTCTGAATGCAGACGACTGCGCAGGCAAATCTCTGCAGCTCTCCTCCTGACAGATCCTCAACATTACGGTCACGCAGGTGCAACAGATCTGACCAATCAGAGCACAGAACAATCAGTCACATGACACGGCAAACTCAACTATATTACTCAATCACATTGTTAAATATATACATGATCCAGAAATGCATGTGAACATACCCAGCTGTTCACACACCAGCTCCTCTGATTTGGTGTCATCCTTCCTGCTCAAGATGGAGCCTACTGACCCCTGCAGGACAAAGGGAGAATTTCAACAATCAAGCCAAGCAAATTTGACTCGAGATTTCCATTAGCTGCCATTCATACCGACCTTAACGGTTTTGGGGATCTGATCGACATACTGTGGCTTTACGATGGCCTTCAGGTCATCTTCCAGGATCTTGGTGAAGTAGTTTTGCAGCTCAGAGCCACGGAAATATGCTAGGATCTCCTGCCAGTCAGGAGGAGCCTGGAAAACACACACACAAATTAAAAACTTGGACTGTCCGGAATCAATATCCTCAAATTCAATGACTTAATGTGGGGACACATTTCTGTGAGAGCAATGATACATTGTGTTACCTTGTAAGATACAGTGCTACAGGTTTCATGTGTCAAACACAACTATTGCATTTATTTTTGGCCATATGAAAGATCTGATATTTTCTTTGTCATATTTCTGTTTTGCATAAAACTGAAAAATATTCAGCTCTGCAACTGGCCAAGTGACGCTCCTTTGCATCTCTGGCAAGCCATTCTTTTAATCTTAAGGGGGGAGACAGTTTTTTCATGCACCTGTCAAATTTGACTTTTTGGGCTTAAGTGTTTCTTTTATAGCACTTTATCTGTTTGTGTCAATAGATTTCAATTACAATACATATTTTTAAAGGTCATTTTCTCAAAATGAGTTTTTTCTCCTACATTTAGCCATAAAACTCCACTTCAGTAACAGGTACACACATCAAACTTTACATATTTATTCCTGTCTATATTCTGAAGGTTTTTACAGAGGGATTTGTTTATATACAATTTGCTTAACTTGATACATTTTACTCCCCCTAAAAGTGTTCAAAAATACATGGTTTTCTGTCCAAAGTTTTTTCTAAATTATGTTGTGATGAAATGAGACACCCAAAATTCCCTCTATAAAAACATTTGACTCTATTCTCTCAAATGTTTAATGTTTAAAAAAAATTAAACAAGAATTTCGAAAATTACTTGATCCAGTGTTTAGATTTTTAAACTTCATTTGGACAACTTCAAAGCCAATTTTCTCAGCATTTTGATTTTTTTGCACCCTCAGATTTCAGATTTTCAAATAGTTGTACCTCACCCAAATATTGTCCCATTATGGAAAGCTTATTTATTCAGCTTTCAAATAATGTATAAATCTATTTTTTCTGGAAAAAAATTCATATCACTCCCTCCGGTCCACAAATGTGATATTTCACCAACACTTTGTGGCATATGCATACTAGCTTGCTTGATTTACATTAGTTAAGGTGACCATACATCTTCTTTTCCCTTGGACATGTCCTCTTTTTGGACCTTAAAGGGGTCATCAGATGCCCACTTTCCACAAGTTAAGATTCTTTAGATTTATAAAGACTTCTCAATCTCACAAAATAAATTCAAGCACTTTCAAGGACCTGTATCGATGCATGTTTATTTTCAAAAACTTCCCAGAGCCCTGAATTATTTTTTTTTTCAGATTCACAATTTTCTTTAAGGACCCCTGGGGAACCCTCTAAAAACAAGCTAACATAGACATGCAATCTAAGTGTGTGTTTGTGTGGATAAGAGAAACTCACATCAAATCTCCCCAGGTTTGGTTTCTGTTTTCCCGCTAGGATTTTCAGAGCAGTGGATTTCCCGATACCGTTAGTACCCACAAGCCCCAGCACCTCACCTGGACGAGGGATGGGCAACCTGACGAACACAAACAATCAGATTTAACTAGGGGTGTAAATATTAATCGATTCGTATCGATGCATCGATTATGCAGCCGCCGATTCAATGCATCGATTCGTCCGCAAGAATATCGATTAATGTGTTTATTTTGCCGCCTGTTTGTTCACTTGTCTATTTTTAGAATCCGTTCCGACCTTTCTTTTACTGTCTGCTCCGATGTATTAAGCGCACTACCTACTCCTAAGCTGCGGGTGGCACTAACCTCACTGTCTTCTTCTTCACACGCCTTACTTTCGTTTCACAGTCCGTTTATGATGTTGTTCATGTTCACAGACCTCACGTTGTTGTCTGACTTTCAAGAGCGATGATTTTGAACTGATTTTGTGGATTAGTATTCTATTTGCAGTTCATCTACTGCAGAGGATGTGTGACCATTACCTCTTAATAAGATGCAAATTGTATTTTCAAAATGTAACCAATTTTGTATGAAAGAAACTTTTTTAAAACGATGAATAGGCTAATTGTCAATAGTAGACCTGCACTATAAGTTTTTTTTTTATTATTACAATTTATCTGATTGCACTTTGTAAATGCAGTAACTTATATTTGCTGTTCTATTTGCAGTGCATTGAGCACAACTGCTTTAGTGTAACATACACATTATGTGAATAGAATACTGTTTCTGTATTCTCAATAAAAGGCAAATTATTTACCATTTTTGTTGATTTATTTGAAACTTAATAGATATCATGTAAAAATATCTAATATTGAATCGAATCGGATCGAATCGCATCGTATCACAGGGAATTCTGAAGTATCGAAAATAATCGAATCGTTGGCTTAAGAAATCGGTATCGTATCGAATCGTCTTGAAGGCTCCAATTTACACCTCTAGATTTAACAGACACCGCACTGAAGCATCACAAATTAGGGATGCACCGGTTGACCGGCCATAAATCGAAACCGGACGGTTTTTGCATCTAACGCGCGATCGGCAACCGGCCTGAAATTAAACTGTATTTAATTTAATATTTTTTTTTATTTATTTCAGATGTCAGATGCTATTGTTTCAATAGCCAAAGCCAATTTGGCCTGTTAAATACTAAATAAACATGTTGTTTACTTACATAACTTCTTGTTTTTGAAAAAATTGGAAATCGGTATTGGAATCGGCCATGAAACATCATGATCGGTGCATCCCTATCACAAATGCATTGATGACTCAGATAAGGTGCATGTTCGTACCTGTGCAGTTTGAAGGAATTGGCACAGTATCTGTGTGTGGTTTCCTTCTCCAGGTTGCTTGGCAGGTTCACGATTGACAGAGCACCAAATGGACATTTCTTAAGGAGTAAGAATAAATAAAGGAGATTAAATACATGATAAAACATGACTTTTAAAACAGACAAAACATTTTGATTTAAATAGAATAGCTTATTCAAAATATTAACCAAAAAAGTTAAATGCTTTTTTTTTTGTTGAATATCATATTTGATTTGATATCCATCAGGCATTTATGTCACATATAGTCTGATATAGTGAGAATATGGAGGAAAAACAGCTCAATTTTATTAAGAGACTCAAACTGAGATAAAAATATTTCATTTGGCACAGATGCTGATATTTTAAGTTGAGGTCAAAACTTTACATACACCTTGCAGAATCTGCAAAATGTTAATTATTTTTGCAAAATAAGAGGGATCATACAACATGCATGTTATTTTTTTATTTTAGTACTGACCTTAAGATATTTCACATTAAAGACATTTACATACAGGCCACAAGAGAATATAATAGTTGAATTTATAGCTGAAAAATGACCCCGTTCAAAAGTTTACATACCCTTGATACTTAATAGTGTGTTGTTATCAGATTTGCATGGGGAATCAAGTAAAGCCAAGCTGCTTCAGTCCAGTAAGTGTTCATCTGAAAATATTACGCAAGCTATTCTTATATAATAATTATATTTACTTGAGAAAAATCTGATTTGACAGCACCAGCTGAAGATGGATGTTTGTACAATTAAAATAAAATCCCTTTTTTTACTAAAAAGGTCTAATCTATCAGTCAAAAGACAGAAAGCATGGAATAGACTGTGTGCAATGGGTTTTAAAGTCAAGGAAAAAAGTGCCACTGCTTAAAGACAGAGAGAAATACAATGTCACTCACTGCATTTTGGTGTCTAAAGTAAGTGACATGCAATAATGTATTTGAGAGAAAAATTAAACCAAGGGTCATTCAAATACCTTAATACAGATTCCACATCCAATGCAGAGAGACTCTGAGATCCAGACGATTTTACTCTGAGGTGTGACCTCGATACAGAGCTTACCTGAGAAAACAAATGAAAACACATCAGCGACGTGCAAAACCTTTGCTGAAACTGAAATCTGGTGAATTCAGCGTGCGATTCTTACCCATTCGCACCACCGGACAGCTCTTCTTGCACTCCTGACGGCATTTCTTGGGCTTACACTTGTCTTGGTTCACGATAGCGATTCTGGTGTTCTTGTCGGCCATTTGGCTGCTTTGATGTCGCACAGTGGCGACGCAGATCTATAGGAACAGAGGAGGTCTAGACCTCACTAGAATAAGAGAGAGACGAAGATTAACGTCAAAAACAAATAATGAGGGATGCACAACAGTGCAATATGCACATCGCAACTGCTCGGATAACTGAATAACTTTAACAGTTTTAATAGATTAATAGTTTTGACTCAATTTTTACAAAAAGTCAGTATTTTAGATCCTGCCATCCATGATTTAGTACCAAAAAAAGAGAAATATGGACGCTGGCTATATGTGACCCTGTACCACAAAACAAGTGTTAAGTAGAAGAAATATTTTTGCAGCAATAGCCAAAAATACACTATATGGATCAAAATTACCAATTTTTATTTTATGCCAAAAATCATTAGGATATTAAGTAAAGATCATGTTCCGTGAAGATATTTTGTAAATTTCCTACAGTAAATATATCAAAAAATTATTTTTGATTAGTAATATGCATTGCTAAGAAGTTCATTTGAACAACTATAAAGGCCATTTTCTCGATATTTACATTTTTTGCACCCTCAGATTCAATATTTTCAAATAGTTGTATCTCAGCCAAATATTGTCCTATCATGGAAAGCTTATTTATTTAGCTTTCATATGATGCATAAATCTTAAAAAAAAAAAAAAAAAAAATCAACCCTTATGAGTGGTTTTGTTGTCCAGGGAATAGAATTAAAACTAATTTTACACATTTAAAGTATCATCATATCGCATTAACAAGTTCTTGCATATTTTCTCAAAATCATGCAGCACTACTTATGAGAAAAAAGAGATTAATGACAAAATAACACTTCCACAAGCTAATAATCAGCAATAGCCAAAAACACATTGTATGGGTCAAAATTATAGATTTTTCTTTTATGCCAAAAATCATTAAAATATTAAATAAAGATCATGTCCCATAGATATTTCCTACAGTAAAGTACAGTATTTCCTACATTTTTTTTAAAATTACACTTATGGCTGGTTTTGTGGTCCAGGGTCACAAACTATTTTCATTTTTTAAGTATATTTAAACAGAATTACAACTAATTTTACTCATGTAAAGCAACATCATACTGCAATAACAAGTTCTTGCATATTTTTCAATATCATGCAACACTACTAATAACGAGAAAAAAATAATAATGATAAAATAACACTTCCACAAGCTAATAATCAGCAATAGCCAAAAACACATTGTATGGGTCAAAATTTTTTACTTTTCTTTTATGCCAAAAATCATAAGAATATTAAGTAAAGATCATGTCCCATAGATATTTCCTACAGTAAATATATATAAAAAATGGTCCAGGGTGGCATACTATTTTCAGTTAAGTATATTTAAATAGAATTGAAACTAATTTTACTCATTTAAAGCAACATCATATTGCAATAACAATTTCTTGCATATTTTTCAATATCATGCAGCACACTACTTATAATGAGAAAAAAAAAGATTAATAACAATACAACACTTCCACAAGCTAATAATCAGGCTTGCATATTAATATAAACTAATCTAGTCACAGTAAATGTACAATTCACAATGATTTAGTGCTCATTGTCAGTTTTAAAAGATCATTTCACACATTTTTGTGTCACATTTGGCTTTGTTTAACAAGTAGTTTTTCTTTGATATAATACAGTGCTACTAAAAATGCAATACAGAGCAGTCAAATCTCAAAAAGGGTGGCGTTTTCACTTAAGCCTGTAAGAAACCACCTTGCACCCACCCACAATATCCATTAAAACCAGTTTATCACTAGTTAACAGATGGTTTCATTTAAAGGATCAGATGTAACCAGCTGTTATCTGAACAAGTCTGAAAAGCAAAACCATGTCAAATCCTGGTCTGGTTATATGGTTTCCTGACTCAGAGTCATTTAGACAGCTCACCATCTGGATGAATGAGGTTGCTGAGTTGCCATATCTGACAGTGCAGCATTGGCATCACATGACAGCCGGTTTAAACATGCAAAACACTGCACTGTCATCTAATTTAAGGCATATTTTAGTCATTTATTACTAATGAGTCATTCATCAGATGCTTTCAAGCTTTCATTGCGGACTTACTACAGTCCTGCTGGAGTCTCCTTAGCTCTACTGCCTTAAGACCCATTTGTGACCCAAAGGTTCACAAACCATTAAGTGAGAGTCGAACCTGCAGCCTTTCAATTACCAGATCAGATTAATAATCACTAAACCACAGTCCGCGTCAATGGAATCAGACCACTCCCTAATAGACAACTGTTGTTTTCACATTACGGACTAACAATACATTCGAAACTCTGTTTAAAGCAGCTGCAAATCATTCCAATGGAAAGATTTATTCATATCAAACACGTGGAGTCTGTGCGCGCGCTTGTCGCGACTCAATCGCGCGCACGCGCCTGTGGGAATAACGATGACGCAAGAATTTTCCTCAGAGAGTTTCATTCATTTCACCCCGAAATCAAAACATTACTCCACTCGATCTATCCCAAACACCTTGTTAGTTTAATCACACTTCGTTTAGAATGACATTCATTTGATATTAGTGAAAAAACGATGGAATTAAACTGGAAAAAGAAAAGGCCTCGCGCACAGGGCGGCGTACGCACACAACCGTCTGTTGAAAAACATATCAAGATCAGTTTAATTATTCTAAAATAGCGATAAAACCCTGCTCACCTCTCGTTGATGAGATCAGCGCGGTATAACGCGTTTATAAGCGTTGAATGTCTTCTTTCTGTGTGAAGAGACGAACGGCGCGTGTTGCTCCGGCGCGCACGAGACAACACCGGTAGCAAAGATGGCGCCAGTGCGTGTGACGCACAAGGAACGCGACGGTCGCGATCGAAAACGCTGACGTGATCAGAAAGCGCCAGTGCCGGGCAAATGCGAACAGCATTTGGGTGTTTACTGCTGTATTTTTAGCATTTTTTAAAGAAAATGTCCTTGTGTTTACGTTAGTTGTACAAACAGAAGAAAGAAATAAGCTTTTCAGTGACGGTGAGTAACTGGTTTTGCTTTGCTGTATATTAAATGTAGATATTTCGATTAAACTGCCGTTGTAAGATTGAAAATTCAAACCCTTTTTACATTTGAAAATGTATTTATTAAGTGCTATAGTACTCAGATAGATAGACAAATAGATTTAAATACATAGAAAACATATTAAATGCAAGTGAGGTGTTTACTTTAATGTTTGAAATAGCTTTTGTAAATAAAAGGACAAAATATGGGTGAAATAATGTCTTTCCTGTACTGTAGAAGAAGAATAAGCGGTCATACAAAATTGAATTATATTTTAAATGATTAAAAATATGTAAAACCCACTGATTTGAAGGTTGATGACAAAAGGTTGGTCTTTTAATGTCATCTAATGATTCTTGTTCTAAATATGCCTGACGTGATTTTTAAAAGTCTCTTCTGCTCACCAAGCCTGCATTTATTTGATCCAAAGTACAGCAAAAACAGTACAATTTTGAAATATTTTTTACTAATTAAACTAATTGCTTTATATTTGAATATATTTTCAAATTTAATTTATTTCAGTGTTTTCAAAGCTGAATTCTTAGCATCATTACTCCAGTCTTCAGTGTCACATGATGCTTCAGAAATCATTCTAATATTCTGATTTGCTGCTCAAAAACATTTATGACTATTATTATTATGTTCAAAACAGCTGAGTAGGATTTTTCAGGTTTCTTTGATGAATAGAAAGTTCCGAAGAACATCATATATGTGAAAAAGAAATCTTTTGTAACATTATAAATGTCTTCATAATCACTTTTGATCAATTTAAAGCGTCCTTGCTAAATAAAAGTATTAATTCCTCCCTAAAATAATAATAGTAATAATAATAATGATATATACCGACTCCAAGCTTTTGAATCGTATAGTGTATAATGTTACACAAGCTTTTTATTTCAGATAAATGCTGATCTTTGGATCTTTCTATTCATCAAAGAATCCTGAAATAAATGTCAAATATGTAAGCATATTAGAATGATTTCTGAAGGATCATTTGATGCTGAAGAGTAATGAAGCTAAAAATTCAGCTTTGAAATCACAGGAATAAATTACAAATTTTACAATATGTTCACATAGAAAGCAGTTGTTTTAAATACTAAACATATTTCACATTACTGCTTTTGCTGTACTTTGGATCAAATAAATGCAGGCTTAGTGAACAATTCTTAAAAAAAATCTTATTCAAAAACTTTTGACTGGTAGTGTATGAACCAATGTGATCGTAAAAATGTATGCCAGACATTATTTATTGCTCAGAACAAATGAAAAAGGACATATTATAATGTATAGAATTTTACTTACATAAAACTTACGTTTATTATAATTTTCAGATTTTAAGTATACTTAAATATATATTTTTAATTAATTATTCACAAACCACTAATGTTTCACATTTTACACTGTTTTTTATGCTTTTAACTTTCTTAAAGTATTTTAAGTTATTGCATATAGATTTTTTCTTTAATGTCTCTAATATATATCGATTAATTTATGGTTTGCTAGAAAAGGACAATATTTGGCCAAGATACAACTATTTGAAAATCTGATATCTGAGGGTGCAAAAAATAAATTAAGAAAATCACCTTTAAATTTGTACAAATGAAGTTCTTAGCAATGCATATTACTAATCAAACATTAGGGTATGAGATATTTACGGTACAAAATTTACAAAATATCTACAAGATATGAATCCAAAAGTATGCAAGATGCTGCTGGGGTGTGAAGTCTTTGAATCGGTGCATGTTAGATGTTTTTAATTGTAAAGCCATGTGAATAAAGGCTTTTTATTCTTATTAAGAAGAGTTTTGAGTGCCTTGGTTTGATGAGTTTTTTTGAAGATATCTACAAGATCTTTACTTAATATCCTAATGATTTTTGGCATAAAAGAAAAATTTATAATTTTGACCGATGCAATTTATTTTTGGCTATTGTGTTTTGTGGTCTAGGATCACATATTTATGTAAAATATATGTGTAAACCCATTGCACGCTGCATAATCTCAGTGTCTTTTATACTATCTGTGGGTGTTTTTTAATTCCATCCCTTCTGTCTGTCCTCATGTTCTCATTTTTCACTCCTCAGTAACCATGGCGACCGCCACCAAAACCCCCCCAGGTGCAGATCCCAAGCAGCTGGAGCGCACAGGAACTGTCCGAGAGATCGGATCACAAGCCGTTTGGTCGCTGTCCTCGTGCAAGCCAGGTGTGTGTGTGTGTGTGTGTGTGTGTGTGTGTGTGTGTGTGTCTTGTTTGATCATTGCACACCTGATTAATACATCTTTTGTAGTCTCTGTTTTGTTATTTATTTATTCCGTCTCTTTCTGTGTGAAGGGTTTGGAGTCGACCAGTTGAGAGATGATAATCTGGAGACATACTGGCAGTCCGATGGCTCTCAGCCACATCTGGTGAACATTCAGTTCAGGTAGAGCCAGAGAGAGACTCAGACAGCCACTCTATGACCTGGTTGACCCACTGCATTGACACTGATTACATACTTTATTAAAAAGAAAATCTGACTTGAGATCAGTGCATACTGTGCAATATTAAGAAAAACAGTAGAGCATTCTTGTCTTATGCATGCATTCTTAGTTTCCTGTCTCCACTGTAAAAGATGACTTACTACCCAACTATGATGACTTACATTTCAGTTTTTCCCAGAAATTTGAAAACAGTCCACTTGTCATTGAATTTGGAGCTGGTTGTAAGCTTTTAAGGTTTTGATCCCAAATCAGAGAATGTTTCCTCTCCGTTGCATACCATTAGGAGGAAAACCACTGTGAAAATGCTGTGTATTTATGCCGATTATAAATCGGATGAGAGCTACACTCCTAGCAAGATCTCGGTCAGAGTGGGTAATAACTTCCACAACTTGCAAGAAATTCGGGTAAGAAACAGTGATTACTTTACAGTCGTAATTAATAAACTGGAATAAATGATTGTTATTGGTTGATTTGAACGTTTTATGGACCATTATGTTTTATGTTTCTGTTATTTTTAGAAAATTTTTACTATAATATTTCTATATCTAGAACCATAAAAATACTTTATTTAACATAAACATTACCAAAATGAAATAAAAACCTTAAACTTCTCTCATTGGATTTAGTTTAAATTTAAGTGTACCAGTCAAAATTTTTTATTGTTTCTTAAAAGTTTTTTGGGGTCCAAAGTACAGCAAAAACAGTAATATTTGTATTATTTAAAACAACTGTTTTCTGTTTTAATATATTTTAAAATGTAGTTTGTCTTGTGATTTCAAAGCTGAAATTTTTGCATCAGTACTCAATCATTACATGATCCTGCAGAAATCATTCTTATATTCTGATTTGCGGCTCAAAACATTTATTAATATGTTAAAAACAGCTGAGTGGATTTTTTTTTTAATAGAAAGTTCAGAAAAACAAAATTTATTTAAAATAGAAATCTTTGCACCATGATAAATTGTGTTTATCATAACCTTTGATCAATTTAAAGCATCCTTGCTAAATAAAAGTATTAATTTCCATAATTTCTTTCCCAAAACTTATACTTACTCCAAGCTTTTGAATAGTATAGTGTATAATGTTACAAAAGCTTTGTATCTTTGGATCTTTTTATTCATCAAAGAATCCTGAAAAAACGTACTCAACTGTTTTAAATATTGATAATAATAATAATTAATGTTTTTGAGCAGCAAATCAGAATATTAGAATGATGTAGCTGAAGGTGAAATGTAGCTTTAAAATTACAGGAATAAATTAAAATGTAAAATATATTATTATTATTATTATTTTAAACAGTAAAAATATTTCACAATATTGCCTCTTTTGCTGTATTTTGGATCAAATACAAATGATGCAGAATCTTACTGTTCAAAAACTGGTAACGTACTAAATTTATAATTGAAATAAAACATTAATAAAAATTATAGACATTTAAAAAATAAAATACTTATTATAAAAAATCTCAGTGATACTGCAATAACACTATGGTATCTTCTCGCATAGTACATCAATTCTTAACTTAAATCAATATTCCTTGTCCATTTATTGATTTATTTGCTAAGTAATCATATAAAAAGCAGAATATTTTTTTAAGTCATTTCATTGTGACTCAAGCATTGTTTGTTTGTGTGAGAGCAGCAGTTGGAGATGGTGGAGCCGAGCGGTTGGATTCACATCCCTCTGCTGGACCTAGTGAACAATCCCATCAGGACCTTCATGATCCAGATCGCCGTGTTGGCCAACCACCAGAACGGACGGGACACGCACATGCGGCAGATCAAAGTCTACACGCCCGTGGAGGAGAGCTCCATCGGAAAATTCCCACGATGCACCACTGTGGACTTCATGATGTACCGCACCATCAGATGACCCGAGCTTCTGCTCGAATGGACTGAGGTGCAGACTTTGCCTTCTCATAAGACTGTTCTAGGATTAAATGGTTTCACATGTTTTATAATGTGTTTTGTAAGGAGAACAGTTCACGGTTCAGTTTATGTAAATGCAAATCTACAGGAAATAAATGTTTTTTTGAAATAAAGAAAACATGTCCTGTATCTCTTGATGTTGTATTACAGCAGGATGGATTGGTTTAGCTTGCTTTATTCAGTTCTGATGGCAAACGGATTGATCGATATCTCAATTGCACACTCTTCTACGCAACTTTGCGAACACATGGACAGGTTTTTATCAGACCCGGTTTTCTACAAAAGCCCTTTTAAGGAATAACTGGTACGTTTGTGAGCTTAATGCTATACAGACATAAATATTCATATTTAAACATCCATGGTTAGAGACATTTTGTAGCCAATCAGTAGTAAATATCAGCAAACCTACTCAGTCAGGCAAGGAATGGAGATCTGCTTTTATTATTGTTGTTAATCAAATACCATTTTTGGTTAGGAGTTATAGGATTCATTAGGTATGATATATCAAGTCTTGCATTTAGTGCTTGTAGTTCACATTTAAACATTCAAAATTTTAGTTTGAAACACTCAGTAGTATTCAAATATTGACAAGCGTACTTAGACAGTCTATCAAGTAAGGAATAGATATATTTTATTATATTATATATTTATTATTTAATTTAATTTATCATTATTAATGAAATATAATTTTTGGGTTAAAAGTGCAGGATTTATAAAGTATAAGTCATGTCTTGTATTTAGTACTTGTAGTTCACATTTTAATATAACAAATCTATCAGGTAAGGAAGAGATCTAGTTTTTGGGTTACAAGTGCAGGATTTATAAAGTATGATATGTCATGTCTTTTATTTCGTACTTGTAGTTCACATTTTAACAATTCAAAAAAACTATCAGGTAAGAAAGAGATGTAGTTTTTGGGTTGCAAGTGCAAGATTTATAAAGTATTATATGTCATGTGTTGTGTTTATTACTTGTAGTTCACATTTTAACAATCCAAAAAATCTGCCAGGTAAGGAAGAGATCTAGTTTTATTATAATTACTAATAAAATTAAGTTTTTGGGTTACAAGTCCAGGATTTATAAAGTATGATATGTAATGTCTTGTATTTAGTACTTGTAGTTCACATTTTAACAATCCAAAAAAACTATCAGGTAATGAAGAGATGTAGTTTTTGGGTTACAAGTGCAAGATTTCTAAAGTATTATATGTCATGTCTTGTGTTTAGTACTTGTAGTTCACATTTTAACAATCCAAAAAATCTGTCAGGTAAGGAAGAGATGTAGTTTTATTATAATTACTAATAAAATTAAGTTTTTGGGTTACAAGTCCCGGATTTATAAAGTATGATATGTAATGTCTTGTATTTAGTACTTGCAAATCGCATTTTAACAATTTAACAAATCTATCAGGTAAGGAATGGAGATCTAGTTTCATTATAATTACTTTAAAAATGACGTTATTGGGCTACAAGTGCAGGATTTACACAATATGAAATGTCATGTCTTCTATTTAGAACCTGTAGTCACCATTTTAACAATCCAACAAATCTGTCAGGTAAGGAAGAGATCTAGTTTCATTATAATTACTTAGAAAATGACGTTATTGGGTTACAAGTGCAGGATTTATACAGTATGATATGTCATGTTTTGTATTTAGTACTTGTAGTTCACATTTTAACAATCCAACAGATCTATCAGGTAAGGAATAGAGATCTCCTTTAATAAATTTTTCATTATTCATGAAATATTATTTTTGGGTTAAAAGTGCAATATTTATAAAGTAAGATATATAATGTCTTGTATTTAGTACTTGTAGTTCACATTTTAACAATCCATCAAATCTATCAGGTAAGGAAGAGATGTAGTTTTTGGGTTACAAGTGCAAGATTTATAAAGTATTATATGTCATGTCTTGTGTTTAGTACTTGTAGTTCACATTTTAACAATCCAAAAAATCTGTCAGGTAAGGAAGAGATGTAGTTTTATTATAATTACTAATAAAATTAAGTTTTTGGGTTACAAGTCCCGGATTTATAAAGTATGATATGTAATGTCTTGTATTTAGTACTTGCAAATCGCATTTTAACAATTTAACAAATCTATCAGGTAAGGAATGGAGATCTAGTTTTATTATAATTACTTTAAAAATGACGTTATTGGGTTACAAGTGCAGGATTTATACAATATGAAATGTCATGTCTTCTATTTAGAACCCGTAGTCACCATTTTAACAATCCAACAAATCTGTCAGGTAAGGAAGAGATCTAGTTTCATTATAATTACTTAGAAAATGACGTTATTGGGTTACAAGTGCATGATTTATACAGTATGATATGTCATGTTTTGTATTTAGTACTTGTAGTTCACATTTTAACAATCCAACAAATCTATCAGGTAAGGAATAGAGATCTCCTTTAATAAATTTTTCATTATTCATGAAATATTATTTTTGGGTTAAAAGTGCAATATTTATAAAGTAAGATATATAATGTCTTGTATTTAGTACTTGTAGTTCACATTTTAACAATCCATCAAATCTATCAGGTAAGGAAGCAATCTAGTTTTATTATAAGTACTAATAAAATTACGTTATCGGGTTACAAGTGCAGGATTTATAAAGTATGATATGTCATGTCTTGTATTTAATACTTGTAGTTCACATTTTAACAGGTCAACAAATCTATAACGTAAGGAATAGAGTTCTCCTTTTATTAATTTTTTATTATTCATGAAATATCATTTTTGGGTTAAAAGTGCAGGATTTATAAAGTATGATATGTTATGTCTTGTATTTAATACTGGTAGGTCACATTTGAACAATTTAACAAATCTATCAAGTAAGGAATAGAGGTCTCCTTTTATTATCATTATTAATGAAATACCATTTTTGGGTTAAAAGTGCATGATTTATAAAGTATGATATGTCATGTATTTAGTACTTGTAGTTCACATTTTAACAATCCAGCAAATCTATCAGATAAGGAAGAGATCAAGTTTTATTATCATTACTAATAAAATATTTTTTTGCATTAAGTAGGATTTATAACATCGTACTTGTAGTTCACATTTAAACATTCAAATTTAGAATTTTTAATGTAGGATATAGTGTTTGTAGTTCATATTTAAACATTCAAACTAATCTATCAGGTAAGGAATAGAGATCTAGTTTAATGACCATTATTAATGAAAGAACATTTTGGTTTAAAAGTGTAGTATTTATATTGTGAGATATGGCACTTCTTGCATTTAGTACTTGTAGTTCACATTTAAACATTCAAACATGCAGAAGTTTAGTTTGAGACTCTTAGTAGTGCATAAATATCAACAAGCATATTAAGGCTGTGTAAGATAAAGAATATACATCTCCTTTTATTATGATTATTAATTCAATAACATTTTTGGGTTCAAAGTGTAGGAGTTATAATGTAAGATGTACTACTTGTAGTTCATGTGTAAACATTCAAACAAATCTATCTGGTAAATCATTGTATCTAGTTTTACTATTGTTATTAATGGAATAACAATTTTGGATTAAAAGTGTAGGATCTATAATACTTGTAGCTCACATTTAAACATTCAAACATGCGTTAAAAATTTAGTTTGAGACACTTATTAGCATGCAAATATCTACAAACATATTTAGACAAGAAAAACTTATCAGATTATTAACATGCTGCGTAACAATGCTGAATAAAATTTTGATTTAAAGTGTAGGATTTATAATGCACTTCTTGCATTTAGTACCTGTAGTTCACATTTTAACATTCAAATAGTTTAGTTTGAAACACTTATTAACATGATGAATAACATTTTTGCAGGATTTATTATGCATTTCTTGCATTTACTACTTGTAGTTCACATTTAAACATTCAAACAAGCAGAAGTTTAATTTGAGACCCTTAGTTGTGTGTAAATATCTACAAGCATATTAAGACTGAATTAATAATCATAATAAAAGGAGATCTATATTCCTTACCTAATACAGTTACATTTTAGGTTCAAAGTGTAGGAGTTATAATGTAAGATGTACTACTTGTAGTTCATATATAAACATTTAAACAAATCTATCAGGTAAGAAATAGATATCTAGATTTAGTATTGTTATTAATGGAATAACAATTTTGGATTAAAATTGTAGGATCTATAAATGTACTTGTAGCTCACATTTAAACATTCAAACATGCGTTAAAAATTTAGTTTTAGGCACTTATTAGCATGCAAATATCAACAAACATATTTAGACAAGAAAAACTTATCAGATTATTAACATGTTGCATAACAGTGCTGAATAACATTTTGATTTAAAGTGTAGGATTTATAATGCCCTTCTTGCATTTAGTACCTGTAGTCCACATTTTAACATTCAGACATGCATTCAAAAGTTAGAAATGTATTTATTTTTTTGCTGCATTGTTGTATTTTATTTATTTTTTGGCATTTTTATTGCCCCTAAATGTCATAAAATCAGTCTATTGTGTAAGCGCAAATTTTATGCTCAAACTTCAGTACCAGTACACAGTTGTCCACCAGGGGTTGCTATTTAGCTAAAAAAAAAAAAATAGGATTAATGTTCACCACAAGTTAAAAAGAAACCAGTAGCCTACTTTGACCCCAGCATGCATTTCACTGATTTGAGCTTTTGTAAAACAGTCCATGTACATGAGTCAAATCTTGCTAAATGTCTGGTTTCTTTGTATTAGTGATATAATTCTAAATCTAAACATTTTAAAAATATAGAAATAACCTGCTGCTTGTTTGTTGCAACCCTTAATAATTCAAACATGCATTTAAAAGTTTACTTTGAGACAGTAGCACATAAATATTGCATATTTAGACAGTCTATCAGGTCAGGAATGGACATCTGTTTTATTATAGTATTTATAATGCAGCATGATGTCACGTCTTGCATTTCATTCTGGTAGTTCCACTTGAACTTCCTCTGAACGGTTAGAAAGGGTGCATGTTTGCATGTGTGTCTCTTTGCTGCTGGCATCCTGTTCAGGCCTCGCTGTGGTTTGCATGATTCAAAGGCGATGATGACGAAGTGTCAGAGAAGAGAAAACTCAGTTTAGGTGGAGCCGGACTGTTGCTATCAACCAAAGTAGACCGGACTAAAAGATGCGTGCTTATCGTGTACTTCTACATATTTTTGGTGAGTTGCTTTACTTTTTTTTTTTTTTTCAGATGCTGAATAAGAAGTAGCATATGATCAAGGCTTGTGTGAATTAAAATAATATTTAACATTATTTATACTGTCTAAAAATGTAAATCTTGATGGAACAAACCAAAAAAAAAAAAACACTGTCTATTAAAACATTAAATCTGTTAAATAGACCAAAAACACTAGAAGTTATTTTCAGCAGTTGTATTTATTGTCTTTGAATATCAAAAAATGTACAAATATCTTCCTGTCCATACCTTGACAGTGTATTCCCATCAAAACCAAGAGGTCTTTCATATAAATAGCTTTCCCTTTGATAGAGATGAGATAAAATTAAAAGCAAATGCTTCTCAAGTGCTTCTCTTGAGAAAAACATCACATTTCTTGTAGTTCACATTTTGTAGGATTTATAATGCACTTCTTGAATTTACTACTTGTAGTTCACATTTTGTAGGATTTATAATGCACATCTTGCATTTACTACTTGTAGTTCACATTTTGTAGGATTTATAATGCATTTCTTGCATTTACTACTTGTAGTTCACATTTTGTAGGATTTATAATGCACATCTTGCATTTACTACTTGTAGTTCACATTTTGTAGGATTTATAATGCATTTCTTGCATTTACTACTTGTAGTTCACATTTTGTAGGATTTATAATGCACATCTTGCATTTACTACTTGTAGTTCACATTTTGTAGGATTTATAATGCATTTCTTGCATTTACTACTTGTAGTTCACATTTTGTAGGATTTATAATGCACATCTTGCATTTACTACTTGTAGTTCACATTTTGTAGGATTTATAATGCACATCTTGCATTTACTACTTGTAGTTCACATTTTGTAGGATTTATAATGCATTTCTTGCATTTACTACTTGTAGTTCACATTTTGTAGGATTTATAATGCACATCTTGCATTTACTACTTGTAGTTCACATTTTGTAGGATTTATAATGCATTTCTTGCATTTACTACTTGTAGTTCACATTTTGTAGGATTTATAATGCACATCTTGCATTTACTACTTGTAGTTCACATTTTGTAGGATTTATAATGCATTTCTTGCATTTACTACTTGTAGTTCACATTTTGTAGGATTTATAATGCACATCTTGCATTTACTACTTGTAGTTCACATTTTGTAGGATTTATAATGCATTTCTTGCATTTACTACTTGTAGTTCACATTTTGTAGGATTTATAATGCATTTCTTGCATTTACTACTTGTAGTTCACATTTTGTAGGATTTATAATGCACATCTTGCATTTACTACTTGTAGTTCACATTTTGTAGGATTTATAATGCATTTCTTGCATTTACTACTTGTAGTTCACATTTTGTAGGATTTATAATGCACATCTTGCATTTACTACTTGTAGTTCACATTTTGTAGGATTTATAATGCATTTCTTGCATTTACTACTTGTAGTTCACATTTTGTAGGATTTATAATGCACTTCTTGAATTTACTACTCGTAGTTCACATTTTGTAGGATTTATAATGCATTTCTTGCATTTACTACACTGTAAAACGTTTTCACCAGTTTCAACTTAAAAACTTAAGTTTAGCAGCTGCCTTAAAATATTAAGTTAAATCAACTAAAATCATTTAATCTCACAAGTTAAATCGACTAATTTTGATTGTAATAAGTTTAAATGACTTGTAGTTTTAAGCTGATTTAACTTAAGGCAGCTGCTGAACTTAGGTTTTTCGTGACAAATCGTGACAATCATATTTGCAATGTAAAGGCAGATATCTGAATATAAATATGTATGATTTCTCATCAAATTCAATTAAATGAAATTCACATTTCATAGTTCTATACATGTTTTTATTTCTTCTAATAGTTGCAATCTCATGAATCTAGATGCTGAATATCCTAAACCATGTTTTTTTTTCTATTTATCATGTTTTGTCCTCTTTATTTTCAGCTGCTCTTCTCTTGTTTGATTATGGGATGTTCTCCACGCCAGCAACATCTCCTCCAGAGATGTCCACCAATGCAATATCAGACTTGTCTGACTCTGACATTATTGTGACGACAGCAGAATCAGCAGCAGTCGAGAATGGCTTGACAGAGTCAGGGTCCGGCTTAGAAGATGAGGAACAGTCAAATAATTCAATTACGGTTTCCCCTAATACAACACAGAGCTTAAAGCATGGTCAGGCAAATGAATCGATTCTGGATGACCTTATTACAACTAAGAGCAGTAAAGAGTATTCTACCAAAGAGAATGAAAGCGTCTCTGAAAAGATCACTCTGGCTGCACAGCCAAAGCAGGATTCTACGACTAAAGGTTTGAGGATTTCTAATAATCTTTTATGTGGTTATGGGTAATCAAAGCTGTTGCTGTTTACTGTAGTATTCATTAGACTTGTGTCTCTGAATGGCTGAGTAACAATATGAGAGCTAATCCAGCTCACAGGTAGTCAAAATAGAAATCAAATGAGAAATCAAAATGTTCAATTATAGTTATAAGCTCATTGCATTCAAAAATCACTCATTTTGAACTCAAGCAACTTTCCACATTTACTTGAAGAATTATTTAAATGTTTTTAAAAGAAGTCTCTTCAGCTCACCAAGGCTGCATTTATTTGATTAAAAATAGTTAAAAACAGTAAAATTGTGAAATATTATTAGTTTCCAAATTTTTATGTGAAAATGTGTTAAAATGTAATTTATTCCTGTGATCAAAGTTGAATTTTTTAGCTTCATTACTCCTCATCGCTTCATATTTTTGTGGAAACGGTGATGCATTGTATTTTTTTAGAATTCTTTGATAAATATAAAGTTTAAAAGAACAACATTAATAGAAATCTTTTGTAACATTATGTCTTTACTGTCACTTTGGATCAATTTAATGCATCCTTGCCAAATAAAAGTATTAATTTATTAAAAAATAATTACGGTAATGCATCACACTTTCCACAAAATTTTAAGTAGTTTTAAGAAATGTTTGTTGAGCAGCAAATCAGCATATTAGAATGATTTCTGAAGGATCATGTGACACTGAAGACTAGAGTAATGATGCTGAAAATTCAGCTTTGATCACAGGAATAAATTACATTTAAACAGATATTCACATAGAAAGCAGATATTTTAAATTGTAAAAGTATTTCACAATGTTACTGTATTTTTAATCAAATAAATGCAGCCTTGGTGAGAATAAGAGACTTCTTTCAAGTCAAAAAGTTAAACTTATTATTTCAAACTTGAAATTTGTGGTAAAGTCTTGTTTTGTTTTGTTTTTATACAAAAATACAGTTGTAGTCAAAAGTTTACATACACCTTGCAGAATCAGCAAATTGTTAATTATTTTACTAAAATAACGAATCATACAAATTGCATGTTAATTGCATACACTTGATTCTTAATACTGTGTTGTTGCCTGAATGATCCACAGCTGTGTTTTTATTTGTTTGTTTAGTGATAGTTGTTCATGAGTCCCTTGTTTGTCCTGAACAGTTAAACTGCCTGCTGTTCTTCAGAAAAATCTTTCAGGTCCCGCAAATTCTTCGGTTTTTCAGCGTTTTTGTGCATTTGAACTCTTTTCAACAATGACTGTATGATTTTGAGGTCCATCTTTTCACACTGAGAACAACTGAGGGACTCATATGCAACTATTACAAGAGGTTTAAACGCTCACTGATGCTTCAGAAGGAAAAAAACTTGCATTAAGAGCCAAGGGTGAAATGTTAATTTTTCTTATTTCGAATTTTTCTTATTTTGTGTACATTTTTCTTATTTTGCCTAAATATCTTTTTTTTTATTGAGCACTGGCCTTCAGAAGCTACATAAGATACTTACATGTTTCCCAGAAGACAAAATAAGTAAAATTGAGCCTGATCTTCAAATTCAAAAAGTTTTCAACCCCTCGGCTCTTAATGCATCGTGTTTCGTTTGGAGTATTGGTGAGCATTTGAACCTTCTGTAATAGTTGCATATGAGTCCCTCAGTTGTCCACAGTGTGAAAAGATGGATCTCAAAATCATACAGTCATTGTTAGAAAGGGTTCAAATACACAAAAATGCTGAAAAACCAAAGATTTGGATTTTTCTGACAAACAACATACTGTTTAACTGTTCAGGACAAACATGGGACTCATGAACTGTCACTAATAAAAACATACAGCTATATGTAAATGTCTTTTATGTGAAATATCCTATTCATGTCAGTACTACATAAAAATGAACATGCGTTTTGTATGATCCTCTTATTTTGGTAAAATAATTAACATTGTATGCAAAAAAAAATGTGTAATTTTAAATGTATAGCAACCATTAAATGCAAAATGTTTCTGAGAAGTTGAGAAAATGGCAGGGCTAACAGTGTGAAGTGTGTGAAGGGCCGGTTTCAGAGCTGCTCTGAGATCTGAGCGGTTAAAGTGTGAGTGGGTGCGAGATTCAGCGTGTTTCTTGCTTTCTAAATGCACACTTACCACAGCAGAAAAAAAATCTCTCTCTCGCTCTGTTCTATTTAAATGCACGCGTGTGTAATTGCAGCAGACTCACACCACATCTCTTCATTTATTTAAAATATTAGTTTCTCAGTGTGTCTGAATTCAATCTGCTTGGGTGTTTGTTGGTTTGTTGTAATGTGACCACTGTTCTGTTTCAGCTGAAGGAGCGAACATTGGAGGTGAGCTTGACTCTCTGCACAAAGCAGATGCTGCGGTGTGCAGAGAGTCAAGCTCACCTCCAATGATGAGAAACATCCTTTCTTCCTGTCTTACCAAGGCTTTGTTTTTTTGAGCAAAAACAGTACAATTTCAGCATTTATTTGGAATGGAAATCTTTTGTAACATTATAAATGACTTTACTGTCACTTTTGATCCATTTAAAGAGGTCATCGGATGCCCATTTTCCACAAGTTCATGATTCTTTAGGGTCTCAATAAAAAGTCTGTAATATACTTTGGTTAAAAACTCTCAATAATGGTGTAAAAAAAACACAATTTTACCTTGTCAAAATCAGCTCTGCAAAATATCAACTTATTTTATAGCATGGGCCCTTTAAATGCAAATGAGCTCTGCTCGCCCCGCCCCTCTCTGCTGTGGGATTACGAGCCGTAATGTTTACTTTACATTTATCGGCGAAACTTGCCACCAAGCACATTATTAAGAAAGGGCATTTGCAAAGATGCATAAAACCCCTTATACTCGCTTCTGCTGTGGGTGAAGCTGCATCACGAATGATTTACACGAACATAGACGCATATGTAGATCGGGATCGGCTCTTTCCTTTTAAAAAGTAACATTGTCCTCAGCAGCTCAGATGTTGGGTGTAAATGACTACTGCTATGTTCATTATTACATCCAACAACAGAACACCTCAATCGCTAAGGTCAGACGCTCATGTCAATCAACTGTTTTTTCACAATGACAAGAAGCTTAGAATGAGCTCATTTTAAAAAGGGGATATTACTTTTAAAGATTGAAAAAATACCACTGGGTGGATTTTTATCATTGTAGGGTGGTTGTGGACACAAACTATCAACACACATTAATGTTCAAACAACATGGAAAAGTTAGTTTTGCATCCGATGACCCCTTTAAAGCATCCTTGCTTAAAAAAAAACTATTAATTTCTTAAGAAAAAAACTGTTGAGTGGTAATGTAGCACAGCTGCTGTAATGTGACTATTGTTCAGTTTCAGATTCAGGATCATCAGGAACATTAGCAGGAGGTGAGCTTTGCTCTTTACACTCCATCAGCATCAAACAGACAAACACATCCTTTCTTCTTGTCTTGATGTTTCTTTTAAGTATAAAATAATGCCTGTTTCCATTAATGACTATACCTGTGTCTCTGTATGTTTTTGACAGGCATCTTCATTTTGACCATCATCATTATCCTGATTGCTTTTCTGCTTTTCATTTTGTTTTTTCTGAGAAAGAAATCAAGGGTAAGTTTTTATGCCATTTCATTTTGTCTGTTTTGGGTCTGAATCTCATAAGAATTAACTTCTTGCCATTGGTTGAGTAAATTTACATCATTTAAATGATTTTTATTTTTATTGAATTTATTAAATCACATACATCAAAGAGGGTCACACTGTCATTTCTCGGTGTTTGAATTGTTATTTTTTTATTTAAATTGTTTTTTATTTAACATATTAATATGTAAATACAATTTAACAAATAAATATTTATTTTCATTTTATATATATTTTTTTTAATTACTGAATCACTTAAATCACTGACATCACAAAGGGTCACACTGCCATTTTTAATTTTTACTATTTTTTAATGGAATTACTTATTGCATTTTATGAAATAAAACACTGATAAATAATACATAAATAAATATGATGAAATATAACAAATAGATTTTTAATTTAATTTCATATAGATATATTTTTAATTATTATTAAATCACTAATCCACTCAAAGAGGGCCACACTTTATCATTTCTTGTTGATTTGAATTTTTACTTTTCACATGTTTTAAACGCTCTTTAGAAAATATTAATTATTACATTCAGTTTTGAATAAATAAATAAATACAATACAAATATAAAATTAAATTTAAATTTAAAAGAAAATTGAACAAATTTGAATTACTTTAATTTTATATATTTTATTTATTTATTTTATTCATTTATTTACGCACATGCTTTACTCTTTATAGAATATTATTATTATTATTATTATTAAATCACTTAAATCACTGAAATCAAAAGGGTCACAGGGTTTTGCATTTTTATGGAGTCACTTGTATTTTATTAAATAAAACATTGATAAATCATAAATAAATAAAACATAATAAAATATAACAAATAGATTTTTTATTTTATTTTCTTTATAATTATTAAATCAATTAATCCACTCAAAGAGGGTCACACTTTATCATTTCTTGTGTTTTAATAAGATAAAAAAATATTAAAAATTAATAACTAATATTTTTATTAATTTATTTATGCAACTATTTTCCTTTATAGGATATTAATAAGTATTATTATTAAATAACTTAAATCAAAAAATTTTTACAATTTTTTTAATTGAATCCCTTATTGCATTTCATTGAATAAAATGTTAATAAATATGTGAAATTTAATAAAATGTAACAAATGGATGTTTTAATTTAATTTTATATTATTTATTATTATTTCTATAGTTGAAGCATTAATCCATTCAAAGAGGTTCACACTATTTTCTTGTTGTTTTTCATTTTTTACCTTTTTTAATTAAATCCCTTATTGCCTTTTTGAAAATAAATAAATAACACAATTTTTAATAAATAAAAACGCATTAAAAATAAATACATTTTTAGAAGTTAATAAATATATTTAAATAAGTGTAATTTTTTATAGAATTAATTAATCATTTTTCTTTCTTTCTTTATTATTCAGTTTCATAAATCATTTACATCACATTACATTCAGTTTTGAATTTGTATATATTTTTTATCCTATATAGCACTTTACAAAATGAAACATTTAAATGTATAAAATTAAATAAATATCAAATATTTATTTATTTATTTGCGTACTTACGATACAGGTCAAACGTTTTTGGACAGTAAGATTTTTAATGTTTTTTAAAGAAGCTCACCAGCATTTATTTGATCTTTATTTTGATCTTTTAAAAAAATTGAAATATTTGTACTAGTTAAAATAACAATGATTTCAAAGCTGCATTTTTAGCATCATTACACCTGTCACATGATTCTTCAAAAATCATTCTAATATTCTGATTTGCTGCTTAAATAAACATTTATTATTATTATAAAATTGAAAACAGCTGAATAGAATGTTTTTTAGGTTTCTCTGATGAACAGAAAGTTCAGCTTTAATCTGAAATAGAAATCTTTTGTAGCATTATAAATGTCTTTGATCAATTTAAAGCCTCCTTGCTAAACAAAAGTATTAATTTCTATAGTTTCTTTCTTTCCAAGCTTTTGAATGGTATAGTGTATAATAAAGCTTTTTATTTCAGATAAATGCAGATTTTTGGATCTTTCTATTAATCACAGAATCCTGAAAAAAATGTCTTCAACTGTTTTAAATATTGATAATAATAATAATAAATGTTGCTTAAACAGCAAATCAGCATATTAGAATGGTTTCTGAAGGATCATGTGACACTAAAGACTAGAGTAATGATGCTAAAGAATCAGCTTTGATCACAGGAATAAATGACATTTTAAAATATATTCAAACAGAAAGAAGCCATGTTTAATAATAAAAATTTCATAATTTTACTGTTTTTGCTGTACTTTAGATCAAATGAACGCAGGCTTGGTGAGCAGAAGAGACTTCTTTTAAAACATTAAAAACCTTAGTGTTTAAAAACTCACTAGGTAGGCAGCTCACTAAGGTTTAGAACACAGTTCTAGAACAGTTGACTGGAATTCTGCATGTATTCTCACTGATCAACTCAATTCTAATTTAAAATATATTTGATATATTTTCTAGAGTTACTCATTTGATCTGACTCGTGTCGACATGCCAGCCAATGACTATGCTGACACCCCATTCAGGAGCGACCAAGAAGGCATAAGCTATGAGCAAACTAACAAAGGCAAGTTTAAATGAAAAACACACCTGGATATGAACATTCTTGATCTTGATAAGGCGAGACACTGCAGATAAATAGGGTAAAAAAATCTAATAGTTATCACCTTACTTACCCACTTAATTGATTACATTGATAATTGCAAACATTTTTTGTATTACACGTTTTCTAAAATGTTAGGTGTAAATATGTAAATGAGGCATTATTTAATGAAATATGCACTTATTTGCATACATTTCTAGTATTTTTCCAGATTAGAGTCAAATGTTTTTACAGAGGGGTTTTGAGTATCTCATTTTCTCACTCCATAATTCAGAAAAAACTTTGAGCAGACAGAAAACAATGTATTTTTGACCATTTTGGGGGGAATAAAATGTTGTATAAAATCAAGCAAATTAAATATGAACAAATCCCTCTGTAAAAACCTTCAGGATATAGACAGGAATAAAAATTTAAAGTTTGGTGTGTGTAAGTGCTACTGAAATGGAGATTTATGGCTCAGTGTAGGACAAAAAACTCATTTTGAAGTTTGAAAACGGCCTTTAAAAATATGTATAGTAATTGAAATCTATTGACACAAATAGATGCTATAAAAGAAACACTTAACAGTGTCTTTTGGGTGTTTACTTTCCACTAGTCTGAAAAAACACTTTATGAAACACTAAAAAGAATCTCAAAAAAATCTCAAACTTGTCAGATGCATGAACTAACTGTGTTTTTCCCTGCAGTGTCTCCCCTTAATCTCTCTTATGTCTTTCTACTCAGATCTGTCTGTGTGTTTGGACTACATACAAGAAGACAAGACAGAGGAGAAGGATCATCCGGTAGCAAATGGGTCTACAGGAGAGAAAACTGAACAAACACCCACCGATGAAAATGGTAAAGCACATTCAGACAGTGAACCCAAATCTGTTTTTATGCAAATCTGGTCATCTTTAAGTAGTCTGAACAGCAATGAACTACATGAAATCCGATTTGTGCAAATCCGTTTCAAGCGACATTCAGCTAGTTTTAGACTGTCAGCCCAAATCAGATTTGTATGCAAATCCGATTGAAATCGAATTATATTTAGGTAGTCTGAACAGCAACAAACTACATGAAATCCGATTTGTGCAAATCCGTTTCAAGCGACATTCAGCTAGTTTTAGACTGTCAGCCCAAATCAGATTTGTATGCAAATCCGATTGAAATCGAATTATATTTAGGTAGTCTGAACGGCAACAAACTACATGAAATCCGATTTGTGCAAATCCGTTTCAAGCTATATTTGGCTAGTTCAGACTATCAGCCCAAATCCGATTTGTATGCAAATCCGATTGAAATCCCATCATATTTATGTAGTCGGAACAGCAACAAACTACATGAAATCTGATTTGTCAGCCCAAAACCGATTTGTATGCAAATCCGACTGAAATCGGATCATATTTAGGTAGTCTGAACAGCAACAAACTACATGAAATCCGATTTGTGCAAATCCGTTTCAAGCTATATTTGGCTAGTTCAGACTATCAGCCCAAATCCGATTTGTATGCAAATCCGATTGAAATCCCATCATATTTATGTAGTCGGAACAGCAACAAACTACATGAAATCTGATTTGTCAGCCCAAAACCGATTTGTATGCAAATCCGACTGAAATCGGATCATATAAGGGTAGTCTGAACAGCAACAAACTACATGAAATCCGATTTGTGCAAATCCGTTTCAAGCTATATTTGGCTAGTTCAGACTATCAGCCCAAATCCGATTTTTATGCAAATCCAATTGAAATCTGATCATATTTAGGTAGTCTGAACAGCAACAAACTACATGAAATCCGATTTGTGCAAATCCGTTTCAAGCTATATTTGGCTAGTTCAGACTGTCAGCCCAAATCCGATTTATATGCAAATCTGATTGAAATCCGATCATATTTAGGTAGTCTGAACAGCAACAAGCTACATGAAATCCGATTTGCGCAAATCCTTTTCAAGCTACATTCAGCTAGTTCAGACTATCAGCCCAAATCTGATTTTTATGCAAATCCGATTGAAATCCGATCATATTTAGGTAGTCTGAACAGCAGCAAACTACATGAAACCTGATTTGGTCAAATCCGTTTCGAGCTGCATACATATGTGGTTTAGAATCCTATTCAAATCCGATTTCTGGAAATCCGTTTCAGTTCAACCGGTCAGATCGGTTTGGTGATGCTTTTTCATGTTTTCACACCACACAACGTAAACACGTCAGATGTTTCTGTTGAAAGCAAAATAAACAAGCTTGTGTCGTTGCGAACTGCAAGTCAAGCGGGAAAAGACAATATATGGCTAGTAAATGCACCTTTTGAGTTTTAAAACCAGCACAGAACAAAGTCAGCTTTCTGAGTTTCTGCCGCTGCTTTAGAAGACCAAATATAATCTAGCGCAATGGCAACGTTATTATATCGCAAGACTATAGCAAGCCATTTTAGCCTAAAATATACTATGCGTTACTCGTCGTAATTGCATTTTTACTAGTAACAAAACAGCACAGTATGAAGATGATCTGACTCGATTTTGGTGAAAATCAAATGAACGGTCTAGGAAGATTAAAAAAAAAAGTAGATAATTGGTATATATGTTGCAGGCATTTCATAATTAATGGTTAATGAATGGTTTATTACTTTTGACCAACAGGTGGCGCTGTTACCAAATTGATGTGGTGTAATAACTGTGAGGTGACAATGCCACATACAAAATTTGGTGCAAATAATTCAAAGCTTTGCAGAGATACAGCATCAGATGCACTTTGGCATCTTTCCAACAAATTCGTTGAAGCGTTAAATGAAAACGTTTCGTATATTTCAACACGAAATCCATAACTTTTTGTCAGCGTGGTCTGAAGTTGATCCGAGTCAAATTTGGTGAAAATCAGATTAACGGTAGGTTTTCTACAATAATCAAAATGGCGGATAGGAAATTAGGCCAATTTCGGCATAATTGGTATCGTTCTCGGCATGACCCAAGGAATATTTTGAGATATTTATTCATTCCAATAAGCCATTTTCTTGAGAAGTTATTAGCATTCTTCTAAATTTCCTCATAACTTTTGACCACAAGGTGGCGCTGCCACCAAACATTTTGAGTACTGTCAGGGCATGGTGCTGAAGACACATACTGAGTTTTGTAACGATACATCAATGCATTCGTAAAATATAGCATTTTATGATAAAATTCAAAATGACTGACATAGGAAAATTGGATATGATTGGACTCAGCATTCTCCTCCCAATCTAACGAGACCAAGATTTTTAGCCAAATCATTGAGAAGTTATAAGCAAAAATAGCCATTTTTTATTATCTTCTGACCACGAGTTGGCACTGTGCCGAAATACTGCAGATAGCCTCAGGTCATGCTTGTTATAACACACACCAAGTTTGGTCTCAATATGCCAAACTGTTGCGGAGATATAGCCTCACATCCATTTTTGCGTGCTTTTCATAGAATTTGTTGAATTATTACTAGTAAAAATGCAATTACGATGAGTAGTGCTTAGTATATTTTAGGCTAAAACGGCTTGCCATAAAAGACAGGATCTATATTTCTGTGTCACTGTTATTGTTGTTTTAAGCGTTGACATAACAACACAATGGCATTGCCATAGAAACCAACACAATCTGTAAATCAAAAGATGGACACAGATTTGCATAAAAATCAGATTTGGGCTGACAGTCTGAATGAGGCTTTAGTGACAACTTAAGGCTGATCCAAAAAGCTTTTTACATTGTTTTGGCTGCATTGCATGTATTATTTCAAGCAAGCTCTCAATTGCGCACTTAATTCTGTACTCTTAATGCTTGCTATTTTCCAATCTGCATTCTCTTTATTAATAGTTGTTGTTTGAGTTCACTTTATAGTGATGATTGATAATCTTCCTGTCTGTTATCTTAAAGATTATACCAACTTTCCAGAAGAGAACAGTTTCTCTTCAGACTCGTGTTTGGGTTCGCCCATGAAGAAAGTGGAGTTTAACCTGGACCTGGATCTGCTTGGAAGTGATTCTGAATTAAACCGTACGACCGAAGCTGAAACCACAGATGCAGAGCAAAATGAAAACAACAATAATGTTGGCAATGCTGGTCAGTGCAACCCAAAAATTCAAACATCTTTGACCAACATGCATGCAGAATTATTTTGGCCTTCTTATTAGGTCTATAGGTGTGTAATATTGAACATTTGTGATTTATGTTGGATTTTATGTGTTACAGGGCAAGGAACAGCAGCAGAGATCTTTACTGAAATCAGTCTAGATGAGCCAAAGGAGCAAGCCTAGAGTCACATGCAATAGTCAAGATCTTTGGTCTTTAGTATCTAAATTCAAACTATATCTGAACTACGCTCTTAAAATAAAGTTGCTTCACGATGCCATAGAATAACCCTTTTTTTTGTCTAAATGGTTCCATAAAGAACCTTTACATCTGAAGAACCTTTCTGTTTCACAAAAGGTTCTTTGTGGCAAAATAAGATTAAAAAGAGATAAGAAAGAGATGGTTCTTTAAAGAACCTTGGACTGAATGGTTCTTTGTGAAACCAAAAATGGTTCTTCTATGGCATCGCTTGAAGAACCTTTTAATGCACCTTTATTTTTAAGAGAGTATCTAAGTGTGTATTTTGCCATTTTCACTTCAAGGTCATGTTTTATCTACTGTTAAAGGAGATTGTATACTGTACATAATAAAGAGCATTGAATCATGTAAAAACTGTTAGTATACAAATGCTGTGTAAAATAAGTAAGCAGTAAATGCACTGTGTAATGTAATGCACTTGTGTGTCTGCGTGTTTAAGAATAATTCATTTTTAATAATAAAATAAAATACAATAAGATATAGCCTAACTTAGACATCCAGCGCTCTGATGCTGCTGAAATGTTGTTGGTTTTACTTAATCAAAATTGTGTAATTATTGTCTGATGAATTGGCTACCAGCCATAAATAAACACTCTGACATGAAACTGTGGTCAAAAGTCTATCATAAATGCAGAAATGTTGGGGTAGCTGGATGCAGAATCAAACCTACGCCCTAGCGCCCTAGTTTTGTGTTCACCTGCTTCTCAAGTTTGCTCTTTTACATTGACTATCACTGTATATAGAATAGCCTTATATAAATTAGATACAACAATTTCTCAAGTGTTTATTACAATACTGATAAATTTATCGTTCTCTTCAATGAGATGACAGGATGATTTCAACTGATTTATTATTGAACTGTCACCAACTGAATTGCACTGGTCTAATTTTTTTAAATATAGCTACAAACTCGATCATTATTTCACAATGTTTCTATCTAACATCTATTTAAAGGTGTCACTATAACAGTAAACCGGTTTCTTCTTGAAACTCAAAATCAGTTAAACTATTCACTGCTCCAGTCAGATCATGTAGCGTAATCTTTTTATTCAGATCAGAGTGCCGAAGCGGGTTCATTTGATTCAGATCGTGGCTTCACAGCAGATTCGCGAATTATTTGATTTCGAATGGACCTTTGGATCGAGAATCATTCGATTTAGATCAGAACTTCGGAGATGGTTCATGAATCATATGATTCAGATTGGGACTTCACAGCGGATTCGCGAATCATTTGATTTCGAACGGACCTTTGGAGCGTGTTCATGAGTCATCTGATTCAGATCGGGACTTTGAGCATGGATCGAGAATCATTTGATTTAGATCGGAACTTCGGAGATGATTCATGAATCATATGAAACAGATCGGGACTTCACCGTGGGTTGACGAATCTTTTGATTTAGATCGGAGCTACGGAACGTGTTTGCGAATCATTTGATTCAGATCAGGACTTCAGAGCGAGTTCACATATAATTTGATGCAGATCAAAACTTTGCAGCGGGTTTGCGAATCATTTGATTCAGATCAAACTTCACAGCGGGTTTGCAAATCATTTGATTTAGATCAGAACTTCGGAGATGGTTCACGAATCATATGATTCAGATTGGGATTTCACAGCGGATTCGCAAATCATTTGATTTAGATCAGAACTTCGGAGATGGTTCACGAATCATATGACTCAGATTGGGACTTCACAGCGGATTCGCGAATCATTTGATTTAGATCAGAACTTCTGAGATGGTTCACGAATCATATGACTCAGATTGGGACTTCACAGCGGATTCGCGAATCATTTGATTTCGAACGGACCTTTGGAGTGTGTTCATGAGTCATCTGATTCAGATAGGGACTTTGAGCATGGAAGGAGAATCATTTGATTTAGATCGGAACTTCGGAGATGATTCATGAATCATATGATACAGATCAGGACTTCACCGTGGGTTGACAAATCTTTTGATTTAGATCGGAACTACGGAACGTGTTTGCGAATCATTTGATTCAGATCAGGACTTCACAGCGGGTTTGCAAATCATTTGATTTAGATCAGAACTTCGGAGATGGTTCACAAATCATATGATTCAGATTGGGATTTCACAGCGGATTCGCAAATCATTTGATTTAGATCAGAACTTCGGATATGGTTCCCGAATCATATGATTCAGATTGGGATTTCACAGCGGATTCGCAAATCATTTGATTTAGATCAGAACTTCGGATATGGTTCCCGAATCATATGATTCAGATTGGGACTTCACAGCGGATTCACAAATCATTTGATTTAGAACAGAACTTCGGAGATGGTTCCCGAATCATATGATTCAGATTGGGACTTCACACCGGATTCACAAATCATTTGATTTAGATCAGAACTTCGGATATGGTTCCCGAATCATATGATTCAGATTGGGATTTCACAGCGGATTCGCAAATCATTTGATTTAGATCAGAACTTCGGAGATGGTTCACGAATCATATGATTCAGATTGGGACTTCACAGCGGATTCGTAAATCATTTGATTTCGAACGGACCTTTGGAGCGTGTTCATGAGTCATCTGATTCAGATCGGGACTTTGAGCGTGGATCGAGAATCATTTGATTTAGATCGGAACTTCGGAGATGATTCATGAATCATATGATACAGATCGGGACTTCACTGTGGGTTGACGAATCTTTTGATTTAGATCGGAACTACGGAACGTGTTTGCGAATCATTTGATTCAGATCAGGACTTCAGAGCGAGTTCACATATCATTTGTTGCAGATCAAAACTTTGCAGCGGGTTTGCGAATCATTTGATTCAGATCAAACTTCACAGTGGGTTTGCAAATCCTTCGGAGTGTGTTCGAGAGTCATCTGATTCAAATTGGGACTTTGAGCATGGATCGAGAATCTTTTGATTTAGATCGGAACTTCAGAGAAGGTTCATGAATCATATGATTCAGATAGAAACTTTGCAGCAGGTTCGCGTATCATTTGATTTGGATCGGAACTTCGGTGCGGGTTAACAAATCGTTATTGAGATTGGGACTTCTGAGCGTGAATTGCAAAACATTTGATTTAGATCGGAACTTCGAAGATGGTTCACGAATCAATTGATATAGACCAGAATTTTGGAGCGTGTTTGTGAATCATTTAATTCAGGACTTTGAGCATGGATCATGAATCATTTGATTTAGATCGGAACTACGGAGATTGTTCATGATTCATATGATTCAGATCAGGACTTCACAAAAGGTTGCAAATCATTTCAGATCTGGACTTGCGCAGATCTCGAGTCATTTGATATAGATCAGAACTACAGAGATTTTTCACAAATCATATGATTCAGATCGGGATTTCACAGCTGGTTCGCGAATCATTTGATTTAGATTGAAAATTCTGAGATGGTTAATGATTTAATTGATTTAGATCGAAACTCAGAGCATGTTCACAAATCATTTGATTCAGATCGGGACTTCACAGAGGGTTTGCGAATCATTTGATTTAGATCGAAAATTCTGAGATGGTTAATAAATCAATTCAAGTCAAGTCAACTTTAATGTCAATCAAACCATGCAACATTACATTACACAGCAGACTGAAATTGCGTTTCTCCCATACTCCGATGTGCAATTTTAAAACAAGATATGACACACTGAGTCGTCGTCGTTGCTGATGAGGCCCACTACTGTTGTGTCATCAGCAAACTTGATGATGTGGTTTGATTTGTATCTGGCACAACAGTCATGAGTCATCAGTGTGAACAGCAGAGGACTCAACACACATCCTTGAGGTGTTCATGATGATGGTCTGTGAAGAGTTTTTGCCAACTCTTACTGTCTGTGGTCTGTTGGTGAGAAAGTCTAATAGCCAGTTGCAAAGTGGGGTTGATTTAGATTGGAACTTCGGAGCATGTTCGCGAATCATTTGATTCAAATTGGGACTTCAAAGTGCATATCGCAAATCTTTTTTTTTTCTGATTTTTCTTTGTTTTTCTTTCTTTCTTTTTTTATTAAACAGTTCATGCCATCAAACCATTAGTACAGTTATAAAAACAAAACAACAATAAAAGGAGGAAAGTTTACAAGGGATAAAAATCCTTTAAGAAATTTAACTATGGTTTTATTATGGTAGCAACCTTGTTTTTTGGCCTATTGATTACCATTTTTTTTTTCTTTTTTTGGCCTATTGATCACCAAGTTACCATAGTTTAACTTCTTATATTCTCATTTGAGTAGACAAGTTCAAACAACCCAAACAAAACTTCTTTAAAAGCTGAAAGAAAGGTCACTTACAAAATGAGAATGGATGAACATTGAAATAATAATTAAAAACAACTGACAAAAATGTCTCTGTGTTGTTTACATTGTGAAACATGTGAATGACATCTTCTCTAGAAGAGTGACAAGAACAGCAACTCACTTCTTGTGAAGTGTGCGGTAACGCCTGTGCTTGACCTCCTCAGAGGTAAAGTAAGAAATCTCTTGTTATAATTGAATATACCCATGCCACTGGGACCATTGATGAATCAGTGTGATTGTGAGCTCTCCAATCACTGATATAAAAGCTACATTTTACTTTAATGATGAAATATTGCATTAAATTACTTCTCAGTGTGTATGTCTGTTAGTCAGTACAGGCATCCAAGAGTACAGAAAAAGTGAATCAGATGGCCAAGTGACTGCAGTAGTGATCAGATCAGGTGACCTTAGCCAAAGGTCAGGTTCGACACACGAGGCAAAGCACCGCCCATGTGCTGATTTGATGATAACCTTTTGTGAAGAAAAAACTTGTTTTCTCATGTTTACAAGGTCAAACTACAACAACAAACTTGATAAATAGTTTTGACTCATCTCTGCACATGTGAACTCAGTATAGTAGATGACACCGAGTAGGAGGATTAAATGTGATTAAACTGTGGGGAAAAAAATGAGACACTTGTGAAGATTAAATCTCCAAAAGACAGTTTGAAAGTAACGTGCTAACAAACAGTCGTGGCCAAAAGTTTTGAGAATTACATAAATATTGGAAATTGGAAAAGTTGCTGCTTAAGTTTTTATAATAGAAATCTGCATATACTCCAGAATGTTATGAAGAGTGATCAGATGAATTGCATAGTCCTTCTTTGCCATGAAAATTAACTTCCCGAAAATTAACTTTCCACTGGATTTCATTGCTGTCATTAAAGGACCTGCTGAGATCATTTCAGTAATCGTCTTGTTAACTCTGGTGAGAATGTTGACGAGCACAAAGCTGGAGATCATTATGTCAGGCTGATTGGGTTAGAATGGCAGACTTGACATGTTAAAAGGAAGGTGATGCTTGAAATCATTGTTCTTCCATTGTTAACCATGGTGACCTGCAAAGAAACATGTGCAGCCATCATTGCGTTGCATAAATTGTCTTCACAGCCAAGGATATTGTGGCTACTAAGATTGCACCTAAATCAACAATTTATAGGATCATCAAGAACATCAAGGAAAGAGGTTCAATTCTTATTAAGAAGGCTTCAGGGCATCCAAGAAAGTCCAGCAAGCGCCAGGATGGTCTCCTAAAGAGGATTGAGCTGCGGGATCGGAGTGCCAGTGCAGAGCTTGATCAGGAATGGCAGCAGGCAGGTGTGAGCGCATCTGGACACACAGTGAGGCCAAGACTTTTGGAAGATGGCCTGGTGTCAAGAAGGGCAGCAAAGAAGCCACTTCTCTCCAAAAAAACATCAGGGACAGATTGATCTTCTGCAAAAAGTAAGGCAAATGGACTGCTGAGGACTGGGGCAAAGCCATATTCTCCGATGAAGCCTCTTTCCGATTGTTTGGGGCATCTGGAAAAAGGCTTGTCCGGAGAAGAAAAGGTGAGCGCTACCATCAGTCCTGTGTCATGCCAACAGTAAAGCATCCTGAGACCATTCATGTGTGGGGTTGCTTCTCATCCAAGGGAGTGGGCTCACTCACAATTTTGCCCAAAAACACAGCCATGAATAAAGAATGAAACACCCTCCAACAGCAACTTCTTCCAACAATCCAACAACAGTTTGGTGAAGAACAATGCATTTTCCAGCACGATGGAGCACCGTGCCATAAGGCAAAAGTGATAACTAAGTGGCTCGGGGACCAAAACGTTGAAATTTTGGGTCCATGGCCTGGAAAATCCCCAGATCTTAATCCCATTGAGAACTTGCGGTCAATCCTCAAGAGGCGGGTGGACAAACAAAAACCCACTAATTCTGACAAACTCCAAGAAGTGATTATGAAAGAATGGGTTGCTATCAGTCAGGATTTGGCCCAGAAGTTGATTGAGAGCATGCCCAGTCGAATTGCAGAGGTCCTGAAAAAGAAGGGCCAACACTGCAAATACTGACTCTTTGCATAAATGTCATGTAATAGTCGATAAAAGCCTTTGAAACGTATGAAGTGCTTGTAATTATATTTCAGTACATCACAGAAACAACTGAAACAAAGATCTAAAAGCAATTTAGCTGCAAACTTTGTGAAAACTAATATTTGTGTCATTCTCAAAACTTTTGGCCATGTCTGTAGTATAACAGTGACCTCGATGTGGGTTTGTGCCCTAATTGTTAATCCCACGTTGACCACTGGATTTATTTTGACTAGCTGTTTTACACTTACCATTATCTGTCTTTCATTCATATGCACTAAAACTTTAAAGAATTGTTCTTCTTTTGTGTAAATGTCAATGCAGTCTGTAGTGGATTCCCCTGCCATGTGCATGAGGGACTGATCTTTAAAACACACTCCTGAAATGAGAGTGACATTACAAAGGATGTCTAAAAATAGCTGAGGAAACTCCCCTGTCTGAAGGGACTCGCCGAACACAAGTGTAAGACAGCGCTAGAACAGGACAGGTTTTCCTCTGATAAACCAAAAGTTCATTGAGCTTGAATGTTTAAGTCAAAGAAGCAGGTTTTTGCATCTCTTAGTGTGGGCAGAATGGAAAGAGTGTGAGACACTGCTCTCTGCTGGAGAGAATGAACTGCACCAGATAGATGATAAAACAGATAAATGTGCATTTATTTGAAATAAAAAGCTTTTGTAACATTGTACTCCATTTAAAAGCTTGGAGTCAGTATATATTTCTTTCTTTTTTTTTTTTTGAAAGAAATTAATCATTTTATTTAGCAAGGCTGCTTTCAATTGATCAAAAGTGATGATAAAGACATTTATAATGTTACAAAAGATTTCTATTTCAGATAAATGCTGTTCTTCTGAACTTTCTATTTATCAAAGAAAACTTCTACTCAGCTGTTTTCAATAAATGTTTTTTGAGCAGCAAATCAAAACATTATGGTTTCTGAAGGACCATGTGCTTGCTTACTGTTCACTTTTAACTGGAAGTATACTTATGTGTGTATAAGTCAAATACGAGGGTAATACTTTATTGCTTCTAATTTATCCTGTTTGCCAAGCCCTGTCTAATAACACAAAACAATCACCCGGCTTGAATAAAAGAACACAATTTTAGAGTCTTTGCAATGATTTATATAGATTACATCAAATAGATCATAAAAATATTTCCAGTTGGTTTGTAAAAAAATGTTATGTTTGGGCACTTCGAAACACTGAATCATTTTCAGATCGTGTATCGCGGATCATTTGATTCAGATCAAGGCTTCGAGTGTGGACTGAGAATCATTTGATTCAGATTGAAACTTCAGAGCATGTATCAGGAATCATTTTATTCAGATCGGGGCTTCAAGAATGTGAATCATTTGATTCAGATCAGGACTTTAAAGCATGTATCCCAAATTGTTTGAGTTAGATCAGGACTTTGAAATGCTAATCACGAATCATTTGATTCAGATCGGGGCTTCGAGATCGTGAATCGTTTGATTCAGATCAGGATTTAAAAGCACGGATCGTGAATCATTTTATTTAGATCAGAACTTTGCAGTTTCTGAATCATTTGATTCAGCTTGGGACTTCGGAGCATGGATCGCAAATCATTTGATTCAGATTGGGACTTCAGAGTGCATATCTAAAATAATATTATTCAAATCGGGACTTTGAAGCACCTATCACAAATGGTTTGATTCAGACAGGTTTGCGAATCACTTGATTCAGATCAGGACTTTGAAGCATGTATCATGAATCATTTGAGTCAGATCGGGACTTTGAAGCGCTAATCACAAATCATTTGATTCAGATCAGAACTTCGGAGTTGACTCACGAATCATTTGATTTAGATTCGAGTGCAGATTGCCAATAATTTGCAATTGCGATTGGCCGAAACAGGGAGACATTTGCTGGTTATGTTTCAGCATCAAAATTAGAAGAGAAAAGTAACATATTATATTTTGCACAAAGAAAACTTAGCCTATTTAGGACTAATTTGACTTTGTGATTATTCACGACAGTAGCATAAAGCATGTCTCCGCTCCATTGCTGTATTTTTTTAAAGTAATGCAATGCTGTAATAAAATACAGAACTGAAAATCATCAAGTTTGGGAGCAAAAACGTTTAATAAAACCAGTATACATTTAAAACAAACAACAAACACTGTCAAGATAAATAAATACCTTATATATATTCTAACTAGGCCTGGGCGATTAATCGAAAAGTAATCTAAATCGACATTCAGAACCTATAATCGATCAAATTTTTCCAGGTCAATTATTTCAATTACTTTCCCTTTAAAAACACTACTGCGTGTGGAGTCACGTGACCCCGCTCCGTTACGTTGCGTTATTCCGCCGACATGTCGATGGAGAGCTTAAACAGTATTCATACAGTAAAAAGTATTTACAGGATTTACAAGAGTAATTTTATTTAGAAGAGATACTGCTTATTTTCTACTTTTAATATTTATTATTATTTTATAAATAATTTATTTTGTTTCCAAACGTGCAAGTTATTTATTTTCACTAATTTAAGAAAAATGTGACTTTTCATTTTAAGCAATGTGTGCTTTAATTTCAGTTGTTCAACACTGATGTTCGATAAATAATCATAGATAGTTGATAGTGTGTGCACCCTTCATTCAAAAATCTCTCACTTGTAATATGTGCGCATATTTACTGTACAAAACTTGTCAGTGAACTATGAGGGCAAAAAAAATAAATATTGTTTAAATATAATTTTATTAATGAATAAAATAATCGTTCATTAATCGTAATCGGGTTAAAATGTTCAATTAATCGAGATTTTGATTTTAGGCCAAATCACCCAGCCCTAATTCTAACAAAATATTATGTCTTAGACTTTGTCTTAGACTAAGCCAGGATTATACCATGATATAGTTCAATAAGGATATTTAAGTAATTTTTATAAACATGCTTAGAAAAAAAAAAAACATTACTGCTGTGCATCTTGAGGCAAAACGCACTGAAATTTTTTAAGATCATTCTGCAATTTTTCTGTTGAAACAGTTCAGACTTGGTTTAAGCCTGTGAAATCGACGGTTAATGTAATACATATCTTTAAAATTTTTCCTATATAACTTTAAGCACTCACTTAAGCACATGTATTTCTTGAGGCTCCCTTAAAGGAGAAGTTCACTTTCAGAACAAAAATGTGCAGATAATGTACTCACCCCTTGTCTTCCAAGATGTTCATGTCTTTCTTTCTTCAGTCGTAAGGAAATGGTGTTTTCTAAGGAAAAAATTTCAGGATTTCTCTCCATATAGTGGACTTCTATGGTGCCCACGAGTTTGAACTTCCAAAATGCAGTTTAAATGCAGCTTCAAAGGACTCTAAATGATCCCAGCCGAGAAACAAGGATCTTATCTAGCAAAACGGTTGGTTATTTTCTAAAAACATTTACAACTTATATACTTCTAAATCTCAAATGCTCGTCTTGCCAAGCTGGACAAGACGAGCATTTAAGGTTAAAAAGTATCATCGTTTTTGCTAGATAAGACCCTTTTTACTTGGTTTAGAGCTCTTTGAAGCTGCATTTTGGAAGTTCAAACTCGTGGGCACCATCGAAGTCCATTATACGGAGAGAAATCCTAAAAAGTTTTACTCAAAAAAACAAAATTACCTTACGACTGAAGAAAGAAAGACGTGAACATCTTGGATGACAAGGGGGTGAGTACATTATCTGTGCATTTTTGTTCTGAAAGTGAACTACTCCTTTAAGCGTGTCGCGCATGCGCAGACCATCGCTCCTCCGCTAGTGGTCGCAGCAGCTGAAGGCCGAAAACATCCGACACCATGCCTCCGTCGCGCCGCTTCTACTCGCGTTTTTACCGAACTAACGCACCTCTCGCTCAGGCAACAGGCTCTAGAGGTTGTTAATCACAAAACTCGGTCTTTTACATTAAACGTTTAATACAGTTCGACCATGAGTGTCGGTTATTGCGCCGCGTAACGCGCACAAAGACGGAGATTATGGAATAGACGCGCGTCGCACGGCTCGATTCATCACAACAATAACAACAATACTGCTATGGCACTCTCTGTGATACAGGCGTGTCGTAGCCTGGCCCTGTCCACCTGGCTGCTGTCCTTCTGCTTCGTCCATCTGCTGTGTTTGGACTTCACAGTGGCGGAGAAAGAGGAATGGTACACTGCGTTCGTCAACATCACGTACGTGGATCCGGACACGGCCGAAGTCCGGACCGAGAAGACCGAGTGCGGGCGTTATGGGGAGCACTCGCTCAAACGCGAGGCCAGAGGCGTGCTGGCGATGCCCGCCGCGACGCAGGACAAACACGCGTGCGACCCCAACAGCAGATTCACGCCGCACGTCCACGGCGCGTGGATCGCGCTCATCAGCAAGGGAAACTGCACGTACAGGGATAAAATCCGAAACGCCGTGGGAAAAAACGCATCAGCTGTGGTCATATTCAACGTGGGATCCTCTAACCCAAATGAGACCATCACTATGACAGATCCAGGTGATGATTAATGCATGTTTGAATATGATAGAATGTGATGGCCAATGCATTCATCATCTGTCAACTAGATATGCATGTCTGGTTATGTGTTATGGTAATCCATATATGGTGCTAAAACACTGATAAATGCAATGCATTAGTGCATAGCTAGCAATGGAAGTTTGCAGAAACCTTGCATAATTTGCGAAAATGTTCATACAAAATGCATGCTATTTTTTATTTAGTACTGACCTGAATAAGAAATTTCACATAAAAGATGTTTACATATAGTCCACAAAAGAAAACAACAGTAGAATTTATAAAAAATTAGCCCGTTTAAAAGTTTACATACACTTGATTCTTAATACTGTGTTGTTACCTGATTTTGAGATCCATCTGTTCACACTGAGGACAACTGAGGGACTCATATGCAACTATTACAGAAGGTTTAAAGTAAACGCTCACTGATGCTTCAGAAGGGAAAAAAACATGCATTAAGAGTAGGGGAGTGATAACTTTTTGAATTTGAAGATTGGGGTAAATGTAACTTATTTTGTCTTCTGGGAAACATGTAAGTATCTTCTGTAGATTCTGAAGGGCTGTACACAATGAAACCAAAAATACAATATTTAGGCAAAATAATTAAAATGTATGCATATTCATTCTGTTCAAAAGCTTAATGCGTCATGTTTCCTTCTGGAGCATCATTGAGCATTTAAACTTTCTGTAATAGTTGCATTTGAGTCCCTCAGTTGTCCTCAGTGTGAAAATATGGATCTCAAAATCATACAGTCATTGTTGAAAAGGGTTCAAATACACAAAAATGCTGGGAAAACAAAAGATCTTTGGGAATTGAAGGATTTTTCTGAAGAACAGTGGCCAGTTTAACTGTTCAGGACAAACACAGGACTCATGAACAACTGTCACTAAACAAAAAACACAGCTGAGGATCAATGAGGTAACAACACAGTATTAACAATCAAGTAAATGGGGTATTTCTTTAATTCAACTATTATTTCTCTTGTGGACTATATGTAAACATCTTTTATGTAAAAAAAATCTTATTCAGGTCAGTACTTAATAAAAAATAACATGCATTTGGGTAAAATAATTAACATTTTGCAGATTCTGCAAGGTTTTGTGAACTTTTGACTTCAACTGTATACATAAATGCATGTCTGGCTGAATGTTTGTATATTGTTATTAGTTATAATGAATGCACGTCTGGATATGTTTTATTATAAGTGCATATTAGCTTATGAGAAATAATAAATGGATATCTTCTTGCGTGTTTAATTTTGTTTTGGTAAATCTGTGATGCATGTCTGTTTTAAAGCAATATTTAACCCCAAAATGAAAATTTCCTGACATTTAACTCACATATAGGGCCATCCCAGATGTAGATGAGTTTGTTTCTTTAGCAGATTTTGAGAAATGCTGCATTATATCACTTGCTCGCCAATAGATGTGAATAAGTGCCGTCAGAAAAAGATCTGTCCATCAGTTAACATATTGAGAAACCAACAGCATTGGTCAACATCGTTACAATGCTTTTAACTAAAATACGAGTTCAAAATAATGTTTCATCCAGTGAAAAAGTCCATCTCCTGTTTTCTCTCACATCAGAATTCACCCACATATTTGTTCAGAGCTGTTTTGATTTATTAATGGTGTTTAGTCTTTTCCATTGTAATTTTTCTGATGATTTTTTTTCCCACCTTAATAACTCTCTTTAAAATAATTGAAATATTAATAAACAAAAATGTCTTCTAAATTAAAAAATAAAACCTATCAATTTAACAAAAAATTAAAAGTTTAACAAAATATTCATAGTCACCACTAGTAAGCTACTAAATTTATTGTGGAAACCCACATTTTCTGTACAGCTGCCTTGCAATTATTGGCATTGTGAAAAGCGCTATACAAAAAACTTGAATTGAATTGAAATGGAACTTTTAAATCTGTTTTATTTTTCCTTTACCAATTTTTGTTTTTGTTTTTCTAGATTAAAATTTCTGTTGTTTCTGTTAAAATGGTTCAATTAAATCATAACATACTAAAAACATGTGTAGTTAATTGAAAATAATGAAACTTGTACAAAGAATCATTAAAAGTTGAATAAAAGATACATTTTTAAGGTCCTCTGATATTATTTTTCTCCCCCAAATTCCAGTTTATTTCTCCAAAATGATCTTCTTTTTTTTTTAATCAGATTTGGACAAATGTAGCATTCCATCACTTCCTCACTAATGGATGTGAATGGGTGCCGTCAGAATGAGAGCGGTCAAACAGCTGATCAAAACATCACAATAATCCACAAGTTATCCACACCACTCCAGTCCATGAGTTAACATCTTGAGAAAACAAAAGCTGCGTGTTTGTAAGAAACAAATCCATCATTAAGATGTTTTTAATTAAATATGAGTCCATAAAAATGTTTTCTCCAGTCTAAAAGTCCATCTCCTGTTGTGTCTCACATCACAATCCACATTTGTTTTTGCTTGTAAATGGTGTTTAATCGGTGCATATATCTTCTGATTCAGACCAGATGGATCTTCTATTTTATTTTATTTTATTATGGATTCAGTTTAAAGTTAAAAAAGTCCTAAAGATGGATTTGTTTCTTACAAACACACATCTTTTCTCTTCTCAAGATGTTATCTGAAAGACCGGAGTGGTGTGGATTACGTGTGGATTATTGTGATGTTTTTATCAGTTGTTTGGACTCTCATTCTGACGGCACCCATTCACATGTTTGAAAGAACAAATCCATCGAAGCCTTTTTAACTTGTTAAAACATAATTTCCGACCAATATACAAGTCCCTTATCTATAATAACGCCGCCTCCAATGAAAAAAGACGTTTGGTCTGACTCAGGGGAGAAATCTGCACAGATCAAACAGCGTTTGCAAGCTAAAACAGCTCTAAACAAACAAATTTTGATGCACATGAGTTGGACTTATTATAGACTTATATTTTAGTTAAAAACACCTTAATGATGGATTTGGTTCTAACACAGCTTTTGGCTTCTCAAGTTGTTAACTGATGGGCTGGAGTGCTGTGGATTACTTGTGGATTATTGTTTGGACTCTCATTCTGACGGCACCCATTCATATGTTTGAAAGAACAAATCCATCGAGAAGTTTTTAACTTTGAAACATAATTTCCGACCAATATACGAGTCCCTTATCCATAATAACGCTTCCTCCAATGAAAAAAGACGTTTGGTCTGACTCAGGTGAGAAATCTGCACAGATCAAAGTAGTGTTTGCAAGCTAAAACAGCTCTAAACAAAACAAACTTTGATGCACACGAGTTGGACATATTATAGACTTATATTTTAGTTAAAAACACCTTAATGATGGATTTGTTTCTTTCAAACACAGCTTTTGTCTTCTCAAGATGCTATCTGAAGGACCGGAGTGGTGTGGATTATTGTGATGTTTTTATCAGTTGTTTGGACTCTCATTGTGACGGCACCCATTGACATATTTGAAAGAACAAATCCATTGAGACGTTTTTAACTTTAAAACATAATTTCTGACCAATATACGAGTCCCTTATCTATAAGAACGCTTCCTCCAATGAAAAAAGACGTTTGGTCTGACTCAGGTGAGAAATCTGCACAGATCAAAGTAGTGTTTGCAAGCTAAAACAGCTCTAAACAAAACAAACTTTGATGCACACGAGTTGGACATATTATAGACTTATATTTTAGTTAAAAACACCTTAATGATGGATTTGTTTCTTTCAAACACAGCTTTTGTCTTCTCAAGATGCTATCTGAAGGACCGGAGTGGTGTGGATTATTGTGATGTTTTTATCAGTTGTTTGGACTCTCATTGTGACGGCACCCATTGACATATTTGAAAGAACAAATCCATTGAGACGTTTTTAACTTTAAAACATAATTTCTGACCAATATACGAGTCCCTTATCTATAAGAACGCTTCCTCCAATGAAAAAAGACGTTTGGTCTGACTCAGGTGAGAAATCTGCACAGATCAAAGTAGTGTTTGCAAGCTAAAACAGCTCTAAACAAAACAAACTTTGATGCACACGAGTTGGACATATTATAGACTTATATTTTAGTTAAAAACAACCTTAATGATGGATTTGTTTCTTACAAACACAGCTTTTCTCTTCTCAAGATGCTATCTGAAGGACCGGAGTGGTGTGGATTACATGTGGATTATTGTGATGTTTTTATCAGCTGTTTGGACTCTCATTCTGACGGCACCCATTCACATGTTTGAAAGAACAAATCCATCGAGACGTTTTTAACTTTAAAACATAATTTCTGACCAATATACGAGTCCCTTATCTATAATAACGCTTCCTCCAATGAAAAAAGACGTTTGGTCTGACTCGGGAGAGAAATCTGCACAGATCAAACAGCGTTTGCAAGCTAAAACAGCTCTAAACAAATTTTGATGCACATGAGTTGGACTTATTATAGACTTATATTTTAGTTAAAAACACCTTAATGATGGATTTGTTCCTTACAAACAGCTTCTTAACTGATGGACTGGAGTGCTGTGGATTACTCATGGATTATTGTTTAGACACTCATTCTGACGGCACCCATTCACATCCATTGGTGGCGGCACCCATTTACTTTCAGGCCCTGAAAATAGTAATTCATCCTTTTACTTTTTGCACTTTAATGTGAAGTGTGACATGCGTTAGTGTTTTGTGGGTATGCTTCAGACACAGTTTACTGACTTCTCTCTAAAGTTCACACAGTCACGTTCTGGAGGAAAGTGTTTGAACATGTGTCACTTCGTCCAGCTGTGTTTGCATGTTCTCTCACATCTGGAAGTCGTGAGAGATGCTTAACACGTGATGTTGGCATTCAGGCTCGACTGGAACGCTCACTTCCGCGTCTCAGAAAATGTGTTTTGCTGTTAAAGTTTCTTATCTGTTTCTATCTGTCAGGGAAGTGTTGCTTGTTTAGTTCCTCTCTTTGTTCTACAGTATATCTGCATTTCTCCCTCTTGTTGTTTTTCATGTTCACTTTCATTCTCTCTTTGAACATTCTCTGTCTGACATTTAAAGGTTTTCACTATGCTTTTTTCCCCTATGAAATCACCCCCTCCCCCTCCAAACACAAATTCTTTTTTCCAGTTTTTTTATTTTTATGGTTTTCATTTGATTTCATTGTTGCAAATGTTCTGGATTCTGTTGTATCTGTTGTATTAAATTTTAGTAATCAAAAAGCATGTGTAGTTATTTAAAATGATGAAAAGTATACATCTTAACAATGTGTTTAACAAAAATGTATGCAGTCTGATTTATTTTATTTTTACAAATGTTTTTTTCCACTTCAATTTTTCCCAATTTCATTTAAATTGTTAAATTAAATAATAATTATTAAAAAGCATGTCTTAGGTAATTAAAATCATGGAACTTTACAGTCTAATTAAATTATTAAAAGTTTAACCAAATTTACAAGCCCTATGAAATCAATTTGATTTTTCCCAATTTTTTTTTTTATTTTTCTGTTTTTACCGCTTTAATATTTCTATTAAAATGGTTAATTTAAATATTAATAAACAAAAACGTTTATTTAAAATCATGAAACTTGTACAATGTACATTTTTAAAGCCCGATTAAATCCATTTTATTTTTCCTTTTTCTTAAAATTTTAGTTTTTCATTCTAATTTGTCTAATAATTTGTCTAATAATAATTTGTCTAGTAATTATCTAATAATTCTTAGCTTAAATAATTATTTTATAATTGTTCATTTAAGTATTAATGAACAAAAATGCCTTATTAATTTAAAAATGAAGCCTATACAAATATATAATATTAAAAGTTTAACCAAATGAATATTTTTAAAGCCCTATGAAATCCTTTATATTTTTCCTTTCCCTAAATATTCTTCATTTTTTTTTCTGTTAAAATGTTTCTAGATTTAAATTCTTCTGGTTTCTGTTTAAATTGTTAAATTAAATCATAACATCCAAAAAGCTTGTGTAATTAATTAAAATCATGAAGCGTGTACAAATTTAATTTTTCCCCCCAAATTCAATTTTATTTTTCTCCAAAATCCAGTGTTTTCCATTGTAATTTTTCTAATTATTAGTTCCCATGTTAATATTTCTGTTTTCAATTAATTAAAAAAGTAACTATTTACATTTTAAAGTCCTATAAAAAAAAATTCATTTTTCTTTTTCTCCTATTTTTTTTCTAGATTTTATTTTCCTAGTTTTTGTTTAAATGCTTACATTAAATCATAATATTAAAAATGCATGTGTAATCAATTAAAATCATGAAACATGATTCTGAAAAAGAATAATTTAAAGTTGAATAAAAAAAGAAATTAAGGCCCTGTGAAATGTTTTATTTTTTAGCCCCAAATTCAGTGTTTTCCATTGTAATTTTTCAAACATTTTTCGCTACTTTAATAATTCTATTTAAATATTGCAAAACAAAAATGTCTTAATTAAAAACATGTAACTTATACAATTTTAATAAAAATCAAATCAAATGTTTAACAAAAATGTAATTTTTAAGCCCTATGAAGTCAGTTTTCATTTTCCCAAACCTTCTTACATTTTTTCCTAAATAAAATTTGTTTTATGTTTAAATGTAATTAAAATCATGAAACTTGCACAAATATTATTAAAAGTTGGAAAAAAATAAAGACCTTTTAAAAAGTTTGATTTAATCATCTAATTAATTATCTAACTATTTTTTAAACACACTTTTCACATCACAATTTTTCCTTTTTTTATGTAATGGTAATCCTCTGTGCACTTTTTGATATTTAAACAAAATTATAAACAATAAAAGAGATTGCATTTTTAAAACTCTTCATATTTATAGTTATTTTAGGCCTTTATATGACAACCAACACAGGTTTATAACTAATTTGTATTAAATCATCGGTAACACTTTAGAATAGGTAACACTTGTTCACTATTAAATACGACTTTTCCTTCAATAAATTCCTAATTTGCTGCTTATTAATAGTAAGGTAGTTGTTAGGTTTAGGTATTGGGTAGGATTAGGGATGTAGAATAAGGCATTAATATGTGCTAAATTAGTTCTAATAAATGCCAATATTCTAGTAATATGCATGCTAATAAGTCATAGTTAATAGTGAATAAGTGTTACCTATTCTAAAGTGCTACCAAATCATCTTTCAGATATTTTTTCAGGGTCTGTGAAAATATATTTAATTTTTTCCCCCTCAAAATTCAGTGTTTTTCAATGTAATTTTTCTGTGTTCTGTTTTAAATTAATAAAAAATGTCTAATTAACTAAAATTAGAAAACTGTAATAGTCTATTAATTATTTATCTGAAAGATGATTTAATACAAATTAGTTATAAAACTGTGTTGGTTGTCAAATAAAGGCCTAAAATAACTATAAATATGAAGAGTTTTAAAAATGCAATTGTTTAAATAGCAAAAAAGTGCACAGAGGATTACCATTAAATACTTTTTTTTTTTTTTTTTTGAAAAATTGTGATGTGAAAATTGTGTTTAAAAAAAAATATTTCTTCCAATTAAATCAAACTTTTATTTTGATGTCAAAGTCCTGTTTAATTGTGTCATTCATAAGCATTTCAGACTTTCTTTGTCTGTATATGTTTACCTGAGCATTGGTTGTGTCCTAGTTAGACATTGTGTTCCTCATTGCGGTTTATTTTTCCCACAAAGTCACTGGTTCAGTGTTGGTGTGTGTTTCAGGCACGGGTGACGTGGTGGCCATCATGATTCCTGAGCCGAAGGGTCGTGAGCTGGTTGTTCTGATGGAGAGGAACATCACGGTTCACATGCACATCACCATTGGGACACGCAACCTCCAGAAATACGTCAGCCGCACCTCCGTGGTCTTCGTCTCCATCTCCTTCATCATCCTCATGATCATCTCTCTGGCCTGGCTCGTCTTTTACTACATCCAGCGCTTCAGATACGCCAACGCCAGGGACCGCAACCAGGTACTAAACCGAGAAATGTCTTCTCATGAAATGTTCAGCTTGAAAAGTGCAGCTGAGGTTCTAAATGGGTTTTGCAGCCACTGTTATATATTATTATAAATTATTATTATTAATTAAAGAAATGTTTGTATTTGTATTTTACTGTGAAATACCATCCAGAATACTTTTTTCTGATTTTTTTAAAAATAATATGCTATTTATTATCATGTCATTTATTTATTAATTAATATTAATATTATTTAAGTTATTTATTGCTGCTGCTGCTACTACTAACATATTAGGGTTAATATAATAATAATGATGATGATGATACAACTTTTATACATTTTTATTACATTTTTCTTATGTGCATTTTTTTTTACCATTAAATATTACATTAATAATATTTAAATAGTCAAAAGTTGTTTATAGTAATGTTTTGGTATCATTATTATTTATAATAATAATAATAATAATAATAATAAAACGAATAATACTTTTATTAATAATTTGTAATCATTTATTTTAATAACAATGTTTTTTGCATAAATTTTTCTTTAATGTTATTTTTATTTTATAGCTGAATATTGCATTAATATTATATAATATTTAGAGTATATTTGTCTAATGATAATAAAAACAATTAAAATAATTTTCAGATGTATTATTATTATTATTATTATTATAAAATGACAAAGTTTTGGCCAAACCAGAATTCATCAAACATTATTAGTATTATTCTTAAATACAAATGTTTCATTTTACAAAGAAATACTATACTTAATGCTATTTCTGATTTTGTCTGTAGTATTATTTATTTATTTATTATTATTATTATTAATAGTTATTTATGTAATATTTATTTAATTCATATGAATATTTGTTTATTTACTTACCTACTACTATTAATATATTTAATAATAATAATCATAATTTTATTAATTTGTATTATTTTTATTCCCAAATACTCTTTTTTTATTTTACCATAAAATATTGCATTAATAATATTTCACATTTTGTTTATAGTAATGTTTTTGTTTATTATTATGAAATATAATATAATAATAATAATAATGGAAAATGTTTATAATTTGTAATTTATTTTAATATTTTTGATTGTATAAATTATATGAAAAAATCTTGATTTATTTTTTATTTTACAGTGAAATATTGCATTAACATTATATATTTTTAGATTTAGTCACATAAAATTGATATTTGTCTAATAATAATACTAATAATAATATTAATGATAATAACTATTTAAAAAATATTATTATTATTATTAATAAATCTCAAAGATTTGGCCAAATTGTGCAGCCCTACTTTATCTCAGAATTTCAGTTGTGATGTGAAATAAAAATCATTATAAACACTGATTTAGTTTGTAGTAAATTATATATTTATTTATTTATTTTTGTGTGTGTAATATTTATTTAATAATTAATATTAATATTTATGTATTTTTACTAGTACTAATATATTTTATTATAATAATAATAATAACAGATACAACGTTTTCTAATTTTTATTATATATTTTCTTGAACACTTTTTTATTTTACCATTAAATATTACATTGATGCTTCAAATGTTGTTTATATTAATTGGTTTTTATTATGTATAATACAAATAATATAAAATGAGTAAAACTTGTAATATTTTTGTTATTAATTTTAATAATAATTTTATTGCATTAATTTTTCGTAAATACTATTTTTATTTTACAGAGAAATATCACATTAATAAATGTATTTAATATTTAGAGTCAAAATAATATTCATGTGTCTTTAGTAATACTACTACTAATAATAATAAATATATTAGTATTATTATACTATTATACAACTAGGAATTGTTACTTTTTTTAGCTTAAAAAAATTGCAATTGGACATTTTCTCCCCAAAACTCTTCAGCCCTAAGCTCAAACCGCACTCTTTTGCCCATTACTGCTTGCTTTTGGTGGTTTGTGTGTTTAAACATGATCCTAAAGCATGATTACAGGCCACAGGAAGTGCCTTTCATCACAGGAAAACAACAACGGATGTAGGAGATAAGCGGCTCACTCAAAGGAGAAATGTGTTTATTAATCTCATTCTGTTCTCTGATTGGTCAGAGGAGGCTGGGAGACGCTGCCAAAAAAGCCATCAGCCAGTTACAAGTGCGGACCATCAGGAAAGGCGATCAGGTGAACAAACAAACATTGAGTGATTTCTGCTGAGATTGAGTCTTGCCGTCTTTGTTGTGTCCAATAATGTGTTTGTGTTTTCCTTTAGGAGACGGAGAGTGATTTTGATAACTGTGCCGTGTGTATCGAGGGTTACAGACCAAACGATGTAGTGAGAATCTTACCCTGCAGGTAAACACACACCTGACTCTGCTGTGTTTATATAGAAAGTGCTATTAAGCTGGTTTGAAAAAGCCAACTGTTATCCTATTTAAACTACTACTTCTGAGGCTACATTTTAAAACCCATCTCCTCCTAGACTTTTAAAGCTACAACCACCAAATTTGGTCCAGACCTTCAGACTGGTTTGACTCGGGTTGCTATGTATTTTCAGACTGATCCGACTTACGGTTTTCATAAACCAGACTATCAAAACCACCAAAAATCCCATAGACTTACATTGACAGAATGTTCAAATGAGCCAACGCTATTCAAACTCCAACTGTCAAAACTCCCAGAATTCCTTGCGACTCATTCAAACTTCGCCTTCTATTAGCCATATGCTAATCATGCTAACAACATTCTAATCATGCTAGTAACTTGTTAATCGTGTTAACAAAATCCTAGTAACATGCTAAGCATGCTACAAACAAATTAGCAACATGCTAGTAACTTGCTAATCATGCTACTAACATACTGTTAACTTGTTCATAGTGCTAGTAACAATCATTAATCATGCTAGAATAATGCTACTAACTTGCTAATCATGGTAGCACATGCTACTAACTTGTTAATCATTAAAAATCATATGCTGGTAGCATGTTAATCATGCTAGTAACGTTACAGACTTGCTAATCATTCTAACAACATGCTAGTAATGTGCCAATCATGCTAACAGTATGGTAGTAACATGCTACAAACATGTTAGCGACATGCTAGTAACTTGCGAATCATGCAAACAACATGGCCGTAACATGCTACAAACATGTTAACGACATGTTAGTAACTCATTAATCATGTTAATAACATGCTAATCATGCTGGTAACATGCTAGTACCTTGTTAGTCATGCTAACGACACGTTAGAAAATTGTTAACCATGGTAGTAACATGCTACTGTCTTGTTAATAATGTTAACAACATGCTAGTAACTTGTGAATCATGTTAGAAACAAGCTAGCAACATGCTACTAACTTCCTAATCATGCAACATCATGCTAGTAACATGTTCATGATGCTAGAAACATGTTGGCGACGTGCTAGTAACTTGCTGATCATGCTAACGACATGCTAGTAACTTGTTAATCATGTTAACGACATGCTAGTAACTTGATAAATCATGTTAATAACATGCTTGTAACTTGCTGATCATGCTGGTAACATGCTAGTACCTTGTTAATCATGCTGACATCATATTAGTAACTTGTTAATCATGTTAGAAACATGCTAGCAACATGCTACTAACATGTTCATCATGCTTGAAACATGTTGGCAACATGCTAGTAACTTGCTGATCATGCTAACGACATGCTAGTAACTTGTTAATCATGTTACCAAATGCTAGTAACTTGCTAATCATGCTGGTAACATGCTAGTACCTTGTTAATCATGTTAGAAACATGTTAGCAACATGCTAGTACCTTGTTAATCATGCTGACATCATATTAGTAACTTGTTAATCATGTTAGAAACATGTTAGCAATATGCTATTAACTTGATAATCATGCTAACAACATGCTAGTAACATGTTAATCCTGTTAGAAACATGCTAGCAACATGCTACTAACATGTTCATCATGCTTGAAACATGTTGGCAACATGCTAGTACCTTGTTAATCATGCTGACATCATATTAGTAACTTGTTAATCATGTTAGAAACATGTTAGCAATATGCTATTAACTTGCTAATCATGCTAACAACATGCTAGTAACATGTTAATCATGTTAGGAACATGTTGGCAACATGCTACTAACTTTCTAATCATTCTTAGACTGACAACATGTTAGTAACTTGTTAATCATGCTAATGACATGCTAGGAACTTGCTAATCATGATAACATGCTAGTAACGCCATAGCAACCACCCCAAGTACCCTAGCAACTGCCCTAGGAACCACCCTATGTACTCTAGCAAACACCAGAGCCATATAAAAAGAGAGTTGCGACACTCCCATAGGCTTCCATAGGAACTGAGGAATGCGGAAGTAAAGCGTGTGATGGAGCGGTCAATAGTTCCAAACAACCAATAGCTCCTGCATTGAAGCCCATTCATTTCAGCGTTTCTCAAGCACAGTCGCAAGTATATTGAAGAAATTACTGCATTTATTTACATTTTAACGCATCAGTTGACCTTTCGAAAAACCAATAGTGGCCAATAGTGGTGTTTTATGAAGCGTGTTATAGTTAATGTTTATCGTTAAAAAATAAACAGTTAAACTGTAAATGCAGCTGGATAACGTGAGAAACACCGTAATAGCGACCATAACCAGATACTAGTTGTCATATTTTTATGTTTTTAGTCTTTCTGCAATCTATCTCTCACTGTAGGAGGTTGAATGAATTTCAGTAAAGACTGCATTCAAGAAACACGATAAAAATGTATGCTGAATGCAATTCGTTGCCTTGTGTTTTTTTAAACATTATTTTCATCTTTTCTATTATGTTAAATGCCATTTTTGCTTGCCTTTTATAATATTCACTTATGTTGTATATTTGAATATCATAAAACAAGAGTAAATTACTTTTTTTTATTTAACATTAAATCGTTAAATCGAAACATATAAAAAAATGAGTGTTTGATCAAGTCCAAATACACATGCAGATGTATTTAACCTTAAATATTACACTAACTGTAATATAAATACTATATTAGAAAATGTTATCTTTTAAATGGTCAGGATCATTATTGCACATATTAAGTACAAAAAAACCTCCTCAAAATATTTACTAAATAGAACTTAACTATATATATTACAGTTATTTAATTGAATAAAAGTTACACTTAAGGTGTTTGGTCACATTTGACTGCCAAAGAGTATGAGAACATATTAATTATGTCTCTTTATCACTCCCCAGAATAAAATGCGATTGTAAAGCGTATTCAGAGAAGTTATCAATACACAATCAATGCACATTATGTGTTAATAATTACTCGAAATTGCTGCAAATATAGTAAAACTGCTGTCTATCCTATTTAACTCCATTCAAACACATTGACAGCGCGGAGCTGTTTGGAACTATTGAGAGCTCCATGAACCACGTGACCGTGCGGCGGCGAGATCAAAGCGTGTCGCAACTCTCTTTTTATATGGCTCTGGCAAACACATAGCAACCACCCCAGGTACCCTGGTAACCGCCCTAGCAATCACACCTATTACCCTAGCAACCGCATAGCAACACCTTAGCAACTATCCTAAGTACCCTAGCAACACCTTAGCAACCACCCCAGGTAGCCTAGCAACTAGCTTTAAAACTACTTTAAACTTCAAACTAGTTAAAACTGAAAACCTTCAAACTGTAAGCTTTTTAAACCACTACAAACTTTCTGGCTAGGCTTTTCCAAGCCAGCTTAAAGTTATTCTACCAACTTTACTATCTAGTTTTATTTATTTTTTAGAATTTTTTGTTGTTGTTAAAAGTCAGCTAAAAGTAGATTTGCAAACATGGGACTCGAGAGACTGTCAATCTTCTGTATTAGACTGATGAACGCATCTGTTTCTCTCAGGCATCTGTTTCACAAAGGCTGTGTGGACCCGTGGTTGGTGGACCATCGTACGTGTCCCATGTGTAAAATGAACATCCTCAAAGCTCTCGGCCTCACGGTTGGTGTTTTTTTTCACCCTTTTATCGCTGTACAGAGGTCAGGCTCATGTGTCATGTGCTGCTTGTGCATGTTTTTCTTCCTTCCGCTGAGAGAAATGAGCTTAGTGTGAAGCTTCAGACAGAATTAGTGAAAACACTTATTAAAAACTTCATTATTGTTTTATTTATAATAATAATATCACTTTATTATTAGTTTTAGTCATAAATTAATCCAATTAATGCAATTTATTATTTCCAGATCTTATTTAAAAATGTTCTGCTTTTTTAAACATTTCGTTATTGTAAACAGAATTTTTTAAAGGATTTTTTTTTTAATAGTTTAAAAAAATATTCAACAAATAGCTTATCATTCATTTCTGTTTAATTTTTAATTTTAGATATTTCGGTTCCTCACGGTAAACTAATAGAAAATGAGAAATGCTGCCTTGGTATAAGCTGAAATAAAATACGTTTGTTTTTGTTTTTTAATTTTTATATGAATTTTATTTTCTAATAAATGGTAATTATAGGTTTAAATTAACACAATAAATTATTTCCAGAGGATTCATTATTTAAATTGTATCTTTTGTCTTATTATTTAGTTTTGTTCTTTAAACATTGTTTATTAACAGAACATTGTATTGTTATCCTAGTGTCACTGACTTTTTGCTAATATTTTGAATTTTTATATTTTCTATTTGTAATTTAAATTGAAAAGTTTTTTTTAAGTGCTTTTAGGTTTTAGTATTTCAGTTTTATTCAGTATTTAATATTCATTTTTATTTAATATTTTAGTTATGTTAGTACATCATGTTAGATTAAATGAAAATAAAATGTTGCAGAACTTTTTTAATTTTTTGTGATTTTGACCATTTAGTATTTCTGTTTTAAAGTTTTAGTTTTAATTATTTATTCATTTTTTATTTTGTATTTTAGTTATGTTAGTACATTGTGTTGAAATAAAATGAAATAAAAGTTGCCTTGTTTTAATTTTAATTTTAGTTAACATTTTTTAAACTTGTGATTTTATTTAGAATTTCAGTTTTATTTAGTTTTAATTTTTTTTGTATTTTAGTTAATGAAGTTGAACTCAATGAAAATGCAACTTTAAGATTTTAAGTTAAAGTTAAAATTCATTTAAGTAGTGAAAGTTTATTTGATGGTTTTGGTGAAAGCTTACATAATTGTAATAATCCTGGCTTTAATCATGGTGAAGTCACTGAAATGCATGGTTTATTGCTTTAATATGGTTCTAATGCAATTCTATTGTATTTAACTCGGTTCTGTGGTGTAATTCTGTTCATCTGCAGTCGAGTGCAGAGTGTCTGAATGAACTTCCTCTAGACTACGAGCTCGCCGTGGGGGGCGTGGCTCTCAACGCCATGGTGATGAGCGATGATGTCATGGCCGGCGATGTCGTCGGGGGGCGTGACCCCGGCGTGAGGATGGTGGGTCTCCCTCAGGTCCTCCTGGATTCTGAACCACTGTCTCAGGACACCATGCCAACCGAACAGAGTGAGTTTTATTTCTGTGAGTGAGGAAGTCCTCTTCTATAGTGCACAGTTACATTTATGCATTTAGAAGAAGCTTTTATTAAAAGTAACTTGGTAATAATAGTGCAAATTTAAAAATTGCCTAAAAAACATGCACAAATGCATTGAAAATGACTAAGCATCCATGCAAACTTGTGAAAAACAAGTACACTTCTGCCTACTTTTAAAATTAGTGTGCATTACAGAAATAACACACTTTAAGTGCTAAATGTATGTAATGTTTTTGGACATTTAGTTGCATGTTAATTGCAATTAAATTTAAATGTATTATATTTTAAATGTATGTTAAACTAAACTAAAATAAAAAAACATAAATTATGTGAAATAAAATAAATATTAACTGAGGTAAAATAAAATATACAAAATATATTTTTTAATAACTTAATGTCTTATTTTTTTATTAATTTTAACTTGATGTGCAAAATAACTAAAATTCAATTAAAAAACGGTGTGTTTATAATAATATCTAATTAACTAAAATACTAAATTGCTTTTAAAAGACTTTAACAAATTAAAATCTTGAATTAGAGAAACAAATTAATTCAGTATATTAATAAAACTATAATAATATCTCATTACTAAATTGCTAAAATAATTACCAAAAATTACTAAAACTTTAACAGATTAAAATAAAAATGGAAATAAAAAAATTAATTAATTCAAACTATTAATAAAAACTATAATAATATCTAATTGACTGAAATACTAAATTACTAAAATAACACTTTAATGTGTTAAATACTTTGATGTTATTTCCATTGAAATTTTATATATAAATGTAACTAAAACTAAACTCATTAAAAATTATAAAAAAATATTAACTGAAATAAAATAAAGTAATTTATATTTTTAATTAGTTTATTGTCTCATTTTAACTTAATGTACAAAATAATTACGCTTAAAAAAAACTTTAACAAATTAAAATAAAACAAAAACTAAAATGATAAAAAACTATAATAATATCTAATTAACTAAAATCCTACATTACTAAAATAATAGCCAAAGATTTCTAAAACTTTAGCATATTAAAGTAAAACTGAAAATAGAAAAATAAATTTAATTTTAATAAAAATTATAGATATTAACTAAAATAACACACTACTAAAATAACACTTTGATTTTTAAAAAAGTTACTTAAATGCAATTTCTATTAACAACTTGTATATATTTAAATATAACATAATTATTATTATTATAATTATTATTATTATTATAACATGAAATTTTTAATAAAATAAATGTTAATTGAAATATAGAATATAAAAAATATATATTTTAATTAATTTAATGTCTAATTTTATTGCCATTTTTATTATCTTAATGTACAAAATAACTAAATTTAAAAGTGTGTGTAAACAAATAAAGAAATGACAAAAAATTACTAAAACTTTAACCAATACCAGAAAATTCAAACTATTAATACAAATAAACTACAGTAATATCTATTTAACTAAAATACTAAATTACTAAAGTAATGACCAAAAATGACTAAAACTTCAACAAAATAAAATAAAACTGGAAATAGGAAAATAAAGTCAAACTGTGAATACAATCTATATAATATCTAATTAACTAAAGTACTAAATTACTAAAATAACACTTTAATGTGTCAAAAATACTTAAATGTAATTTCTGTTAAAAATGTGTTTATATTTAAATATAATATAATTATTGTTAAGCTAAAACTAATGTTGAATGAAATATAGAATATAAAAAATATATATATTTTAATTAGTTTAATGTCTAATTTTATTGCCATTTTTTTTTATTATCTTAATGTACTAAATAACTCAATTTAAATAAAAAATGGGTGTAAACAAATGAAGAAATTACCAAAAAATTACTAAAACTTTAACCAATTAAAATAAAAACTACAATAATATCTAATTGAAACTAAAATAACACTGATTTGTAATATCAATGAAGTTGCAATTTGGTACATGACAAGTTATTATTAAAACAACATTTTAAAATGGATTTTAAATCTTTTAATTCCACAATATTAAAATGTACATTTTTTTTTAGAATCAATTACATATGAAAATGGCTTTTTATTTCAAGCTTTGAAGTACACTTAATGTACACATTTATTCCCATATTGCATGCTGTTTAGTTAGATAGCATGCAAATTGAAACACAGCTGTGCTGATGTATATCATTATGACTGTCTTTGCTCCACAGGTGAGTTACAGCCAATAGCCAGCGGCAGTTCAGAGGTGTCGCTCGCTACGGGGGCGGGGCACTCGGACATTGACACGCCCACTGATGACCCAAAGTGCTGATCTGGCCACGCCCCTCATGCTCAAAAGTTTGCGTGACCACGGCTACAGGCCTAGACGGGTTGAATGGGCTTGGAATGGCCAGTGATTGACGAAGGTGTAACAAACACACTGCCTGCCGAGTACATACTCCGTTCCACGTCCGACGTTACGTTCATGTCATCTTCCTTCCTCATTCTCTGAAAAGCAGGGTAAACTCTGTTCTCTCTTGCCCACAGTGCACACCGCAGTATGCACTTGAGCTAAAGCACTTGTTCGGTATCGGCAGACGATCGGTTCCGCTCTGCTCGACAATCTTCTCTTTCCTACCGCCGCAGTGTTCGCTGCCCGTTTTACCATTTGTCTGTGATCCCAGCGGGAGGAACGTGTCAAAGACTATTTTGAATCTGATCAGAAGTGGTTTATTTTTCTACAGAGAAGCATTTGATGTGCTCGAGTTCTGCAGTATTAAAATAAAAGTAAAAAACAGAAGAGAATCTCAGTATTTAAATGCCTTCCTCTTGGAGATTTTCCGGGATTTGGCCCTCACCAAAGACGCCAGACCTGGAGCGTGTGACGACGTCGTGCGGGACAAAACTGTGGGACTTTCTAGGAAGTACTCTTTGGATTCTGTGGAGCAGGACATGTGATGCCCTGTCCACTTCTGATTTTAGTGGAGTTCATTTAAAGGCACAGTTCATCCAAAAATAAAAGTTTGCTGAAAATGTGTTCAGCAAACTTTTAAAAAGTTGTTTCTTCTTCAGGTTTGGAGAAATGTAGCATTTTATCACTTGCTCACCAATGGAAGTGAATGGGTGCCGTCAGAATGAGAGTCCAAACAGCTAAAAAAAAACATCACAATAATCCACAAGTAATCCACACCACTCCAGTCCATCAGTTAACATCTTGAGAAAACAAACGCTGCATGTTTGAAAGACACTAATGCATTATTAAGATGTTTTTTTTTTTAACTAAAATAGTCAAACAAACAAAAAAAGTAATCTGGTCTGACTTGGGAGAGAAATCTGCACAGCGTTTGCAAGTTAAAACAGCACTAAACAAAACAAATTTTGATGTGAGAGATGAAAATTTACTTTTTTTCACTGGAGGAAGTGTTATTATGGGTTCCTATTTTAGTTAAAAATGTCTTAATGATAGATTTTTTTTCTTATAAACAGCTTTTGGCTTCTCATGATTTTTAACTGATGGACTGGAGTGGATTACTTGTGGATTATTGTGATGTTTTTATCAGCTGTTTGGACTCTCAATCTGACGGCACCCATTCACATCCATTGGTGAGCAATAGATGTAATGGTACATTTCTCCAAGTCTGATGAAGAAACAAACATATACATCTTGGATGGCCCTAAAGGTGGCCTGAATTGCAGTGAATGGGTGCCGTCAGAATGAGAGTCCAATCATCTGATAAAAACATCACAATAATCTACAAGTAATCCACACCACTCCAGTCCATCAGTTAACATCTTGAGAAAACAAACGCTGCATGTTTGAAAGACACTAATGCATTATTAAGATGTTTTTTTTAACTAAAATAGTAAAAAAAAAAAAAGTAATCTGGTCTGACTTGGGAGAGAAATCTGCACAGATCAAATAGCGTTTGCAAGTAAAAACCAGCACTAAACAAAATAAATTTTGATGTGAGAGATGAAAATTAACTTTTTTTTACTGGAGGAAGTGTTATTATGGGTTCCTATTTATTTAAAAATGTCTTAATGATAGATTTTTTTTCTTACAAACACAGCTTTTGGCTTCTCATGATGTTAACTGATGGACTGGAGTGGTGTGGATTACTTGTGGATTATTGTGATGTTTTATCAGCTGTTTGGACTCTCAATCTGACGGCACCCATTCACATCCATTGGTGAGCAATAGATGTAATGGTACATTTCTCCAAGTCTGATGAAGAAACAAACATCTACATCTTGGATGGCCCTAAAGGTGGCCTGAATTGCAGTGAATGGGTGCCGTCAGAATGAGAGTTCAATCATCTGATAAAAACATCACAATAATCCACAAGTAATCCACACCCCTCCAGTCAATCAGTTAACATCGTGAGAAGACAAAAGCTGAAAGTTTGTAAGAAACTAATTCATCCCTGAGATGTGTTTAACTTTAAAACATAATTTCTGACTAATATCCGAGTCCATAATCCATAATAATGCTTCCTCCAATGAAAAAAGGTGTCTGGTCTGACTCAGGAGAGAAATCTGCACAGATCAAACACTGTTTGCAAGCTAAAACAGCTCTAAACAAAACCAATTTTGATGTATGACAACAGGAGATGGAAATATAATTACTTTTTCACTGAAGGAAATATTATTATGGAATCATATTTTAGTTAAAAACATCTTAATGACAGATTTGTTTCTTACAAACACAAAGCTTTTGGTTTCTCAAGATGTTAATTGATATACTGTAGTGGTGTGGATTACTTGTGGATTATTGTAATGTTTTTATCAGCTGTTTGGACTCTCATTCTGACGGCACCCATTCACATCCAATGGTGAGCAAGTGATGCAATGCTACATTTCTCCAAATCTGATGATGAAACGAACTCATCTACATCTTGGATGGTCTGAGGGGGAGCACATTTTCAGCAAACTTGTTTTGGGTGAACTGTAGCTTTAAAGTCATAGTTCACCCCTAAAATTTCTGTTACTGTTTATTCACCCTCGGGTCATTCCCAAATCTCTCTATTATTCTTTTTTCTTTCTTTTGTAAAAAAAAAAAAAAAAAAAAAAGTTCATGTTACTTGTGCACTACACTATGTTTCAGATGTTTTTTGGAAAAACAAAGTCATGGAAAGACATGAGGGTGAGTAAATGATCTTTTCCAGGTGCACTGTTCCTTTAAATCTGTATCTCGTTCTTCCTCGTTTGACTGTATATTGTAAATAGACAATACTTTTGTCCAGTTTTCTCCTTAATTGCCAAGTTTTTTCCATCATGCACTTTATGTATTTAGAGGTTGGATTTCGTTTCGAGTTTCGGAGATTCTGAGTTCGGTCACACGTTTGTATATTCACACACACACACACACACACACACACAGTAGAGGTTTGTTCCATTTCATGCTCAGTATTTTGCACGTGTTTCGGTCAGACTGTGCTTTAAATATTAATAAATTTTAATGTAAGTTTTTTGGGGCTAGACATTGTTTTTCTCATTTACAAAGTGTTTCATGTCTCTTGCTTCAGATGATGTCCCATGATTCCGTCTCATTTAAATATTTGAATGTTTCTTATTTAAACTGGAAATTCCGACACATTTGAATGATGAATTCAAATCTTTATTCTAAACTCAGTGACAGTTGAAACAATTCCTGGATTAATGGCAAACGTAACATGTTTTTGCTGGATGTGAAGGATGTGTTGATCTGGTGGAGGTTTCAGGCTCGTTCCTCATGGTCTTCCGCTTTATCTGAGGGACAAAACATTAGACCTTTAGTTCAGTTTGCATGTTTGAACACAGACAGGATAGAAAGAGTTGCAATACAAACAAACTACTGTGCAGATGAGAAACGATAATGTCACTCACTCTCATATGTTCACCGCATGAACGGGTATGAGGAACTGAGAGAGAGAGAATGACATGCAGTTTCTGTAATAATGTTTGACGTGCTCAAACTGCAGCAGAATGAGTCCTTTTAACTCCTTTATATACATGCATATATACTGCCATTCAAAAGTGTAGGATCAGTAAGATTTTTAATGCTTTTTAAAGACACTTCTGCTCATCAAGGCTGTTTATTTGATTAAAAATACAGAAAAAAAAGTAATATTGTGTAACGTTAATGCAATTTAAAAGTGGTTTTCTATGTTAATATACTTTAAAAGATAGCTGAATTTTCAGCATCATTACTCTAGTTTTCAGTGACACATGATCCTTCAGAAATCATTCTAATATGCTGATTTATTAATATATATTTTTTTAAACCTGTGATGCTTTTTCAGCACTCTTTGATCAATAAAACATTTGTCAGAGACAAAAAGGAAAGTTTGGGATCAGTAATTTTTCCTTTCTTTCTCTCTTTATAAATTAATACCTTTTTTTCAGCAAGAATGTGTTCAATTGATAAAAGTAAAGACTTATTTTGTGAGAAAACATTTCTATTTTGAATCAATGCTGTTCTTTTTAACCTTTTATTGATCAAAGATCCTGAAAAAAGTATCACAGGTTCCAAGAAAATATTAAGCCGCACAACATTGCAACATTAAGCAGTTTCCAACATTGATAATGAAAGTAATAAATCAGCATATTAGAATGATTTCTGAAGGATCATGTGACACTGATCAACACTGATTAACAGCAGATGGAAACTCAGCTTTGCATCACAAAAGTAATATTTTAAAGTATATTAAAAATAAAAACTGTTATTTTGAATTGCAATAATATTTCATAATATTGCTTTTTTCAGTATTTTTGATGAAATAAATGGAACTTTAATAAGCATCAAATAAAATTAAAATCTTACTGATCCCAAACTTTTGAGTGGCAAAACACACACACACACACACACACACACACACACACACACACACACACACACACACACACACACACACACATACATATATATATAGAGAGAGAGAGAGAGATCAAAATACAGCAAAAACAGTAAAATGTGAAAATATTTTTTCTATTTAAAATGACTGTTTTCTATTTGAATATATTTTACATTTAATTTATTCCTGTGATTTTAAAGCTGAATATTCAGCATCATTACTCCAGTCTTCAGTGTCACATGATCCAACAGAAATCATTCTAATATTCTGATTTGCTGCTCAAAAAAATTATTATTAGAAGAAGAATCATTTGCAACATTATAAATGTCTTTATCATCACTTTTGATCAATTTTAAAGCATCCTTGCTAAATAAAAGTATTAATTTCTATAATTTCTTTCCCCAAAAAATATACAGACTCTAAGCTTTTGAATGGTAGAGTGTATGTTACAAAGTTTTTTTTATTTCAGATAAATGCTGATCTTCAGATATTTCTATTCATCAAAGAATCTTGAAAAAATGTACTCAACTGTTTTAAATATTGATCATCATTATAATAATAAATGTTTGTTAAACAGCAAATCAGCATATTAGAATGATTTCTGAAGGATCATGTGACACTGAAGACTGAAGGAATGATGCTGAAAATTCAGCTTTGATCACAGAAATAAATTACGTTTGAACAGATATTCAAATAAAAAACATTTATTTTAAATAGTAAAAATATTTCAAGATGTTACTGTTTTTGCTGAACTTAGGAACAACTAAGTGCAAAAGTGACTTCTTTAAAAAACTAATTTGTTATTACCTCACCTTTTAAGCTCGCTGCGAGCTTCAGCAAATTTGTGTCTGATCATAAAGCTTGCCAAAGCATCTGCCACCTGAAAAATGCACAAAAAGTAAGTATTGCATTAAAACACTTACAACAAGTATACCAAAATCATCTGTGCATAATTAATATTTATACACAAGAATGAGTGAATGTTGAGTGTTCCAAGACACTTATCCATATTTATTTAAAAAATACAGTAAAAAATATTTTTCTAGTTTAAAGTAGATGCTTTCTATGTGAATATATTATAAAATGTAATTTATTGCTGTGATCAAAGCTGAATTTTCAGCATCATTAATCCAGTCTTCAGTGTCACACGATCCTTCAGAAATCCTTCTAATATGCTGATTTACTTCAAATGTTTGTGGAAACAGTGATGCAGATTATTTATTTTTTGGGATTCTTTAATGAATAGAAATATCCGAAGATCAGCATTTATCTGAAATAAAAAGCTTTTGTAACATTATACACTATAAAGAAATAATAGAAATGAATACATTATTTAGCAAGGATGTTTTAAATTGATCAAAAGTGATGCTAAAGACATTTATAATGTTGCAAAAGATTATTTAAAAAAAATGCTGTTCTTCTGAAATTTCTATTCATCCAAAAAAGTCAACTCAGCTGTTTTCAACATAATAGTTCTTTGAGCAGCAAATCAGAATATTAGAATGATTTCTGAAGGATCGTGTGACACTGAAGACTGGAGTAATGATGCTGAAAATTCAGCTTTAAAATCACAGGAATAAATAAAATTTTTAAATATATTCAAATAGAAAAAAAATTATATATATAGTAAAAATATTTAAAAAAATACTGTTTTTGCTGTACTTTAGATCAAATAAAGAAACTTCTTTAAAAAAAAAAACATTAAAAATCTCAACGTTCAAAAACTTTATAAATATTTATTCACTGCCGCTCAAAAGTTTGGTATCAGTAAGATTTTGGATTTTTTAAAGAAGTCTCTTATGCTTATCAAAGTTCGATTTATTTGATCAAAAATACAGAAAAAAGTAATATATTATTGGAATTCAAAATATCAGTTTTTTAATGTTATCATACTTATTACAAAAATATAATTTATTTCTGTGATGCAAAGCTGAATTTTCAGCATCATTACTCCAGTCTTCAGTGTCACACGATCCTTCAGAAATCCTTCTAATATGCTGATTTACGTCATATTTTCTGTGGAAACAGTGATGCAGTTTATTTTTTATTTTTTGGATTCTTTAATGAATAGAAATATCCGAAGATCAGCATTTATCTGAAATAAAAAGCTTTTGTAACATTATACACTATAAAGAAATAATAGAAATGAATACATTATTTAGCAAGGATGTTTTAAATTGATCAAAAGTGATGCTAAAGACATTTATAATGTTGCAAAAGATTATTTTAAAAAATGCTGTTCTTCTGAAATTTCTACTCATCCAAAAAAGTCAACTCAGCTGTTTTCAACAAGTTCTTTGAGCAGCAAATCAGAATATTAGAATGATTTCTGAAGGATCATGTGACACTGAAGACTGGAGTAATGATGCTGAAAATTCAGCATTAAAATCACAGGAATAAATAAAATTTTTAAATATATTCAAATAGAAAACAGTTAAATATATATATAAAAAAATTATATATATAGTAAAAATATTTTTTAAAATGACTGTTTTTGCTGTACTTTAGATCAAATAAAGAAACTTCTTTAAAAAAAAAAACATTAAAAATCTCAACGTTCAAAAACTTTATAAATATTTATTCACTGCCGCTCAAAAGTTTGGTATCAGTAAGATTTTGGATTTTTTAAAGAAGTCTCTTATGCTTATCAAAGTTCCATTTATTTGATCAAAAATACAGAAAAAAAGTAAAATATTATTGGAATTCAAAATATCAGTTTTTTTATTTTATCATACTTATTTACAAAAATATAATTTATTTCTGTGATGCAAAGCTGAATTTTCAGCATCATCACTCCAGTCTTCAGTGTCACACGATCCTTCAGAAATCCTTCTAATATGCTGATTTACTTCATATTTTTGTGGAAACGGTGATGCAGTTTATTTTTTAGGCTTCACATATGAACAGCATTTATTTGAAATATAAATATTTTGTAACACTATAAATCAGTTTTGATCAATCTGATGCGTCCTTGCTGTATAAAAGCATTAATTTCTTGAAAGAAAATGAATAGAAACGGACATAAGATATACTCTTACTTTATCTGGGGTGTCCTCATGTACTGCGTGTCCACAAGGGGGCAGCACCTGCATCATGAATTTACCTGCAAATAGAGAATGGCATACTAGCATAGTACTTTTTCTTCCATTATTCAGGTGTAAACGCAGTCTTTCTTGATTATAGGCTGATAGTGTTTCTGTCAGTTTTAAATGATTGTGCAGCTCAGTGCATGATCTAGTTATTGATCAGACTCACCCTGCATCTGTCCAATGGTCAGGTCTCGGTCCAGTCGATCAATACCTGAACACACAACACGTTTTGCATTAAACTGACAGAACTGTGTGATTTAGTTTTGTTTGTGTATTATTTAGATATAGATGACTAATATGCATTTGATTTGTTTCAGATGAGTGCTTTGATTTGATTGGTCCGTGTCTCTTGCCTGCCAGCAGTAGGAGTTTTGGGACGTTGCAGGACAGGAAGAGGTTCGATATCCCTCTGAACCAGCCGTCCCAGTATTTCTCTGCTTTAGACAGGTCGATTCTCCAGCTGTACACACTGCACGGCTGAAACACACACATTTGCTCATGCACATTGATTATTCTTGCTTGTTGATTCATGCTTCAGTTTGTAGTTGCGCACGAAAGGGTCAAAGGTTAACAAATGTTAAATATGGGTGTATGTGCAATTGTTATGGAAGGCCATTCCACCACATTAGAAACAATTCATGCTTTAGTAGATCATAATTATGATAGCAGTCATAATTAGGAGTCAAAAATATGAGCTAAAAAGTCATGATTATGACATAATGAAATAAAAAATTGACATACCCAGTCATAACCAAAAGTCGAAATTGTATAGTTATTAGGGATAAAATTATTTAATATTGAGAGACTTTATAAGGACAATTGTGAGATTAAAAGCAAAAGTGACCAAAAAAATAATTATGACATAAAAACTAAAAAATTGACATATCAAGTCCTAATATATGAATAAGTCAAAACTGATTTACCAAAGAAATATGTATTACATTAAAAAGTCTAAAATGTCTTTGATGAAAATTGACTTTAATTAACGTTTTATCTCATAATTATGTCATTGAAGTCAAAATTGCTTAATTATGATATTTATTTTTAGTATAAGTATGATAAATGTTAAGATTAAAATCAAAACTGACAAAAAAAAAATTATGAGTGTAAACAGTCATGACATAAAAATTCAACTTTTTGGCAAGTTAAAACTGAGATAAATTGAAATTGAATAAAAAAAAATTAATTCCCAAAAATAGTGTAAACATTCATAATTATTCATAATTGAGATCATGATTGAGATTGAGTCATAATTAACGATATACCAAGTTGTAATTATGAGATGTGTACAATAGTGTATGATAGATGATATTGTACCTCTTTTACGTTTTTTTCTTTCTTTGCTGTGATTTTGAAAAAGTCAAAATTATGAAAAAAGTTAATTAGAATAAAAAAATACAAACCATAACAGTAATTTTTAGATAAACATACTAAATTGTAATTATGAGATAAAATCTTGTAATTATGACATAAAATTGAAATCTAACATACTATTGAAGTAAAATTGGACGTACAAAGTCGTAACCGTGAAATAAAAAGTAAAAATTATGATAAAGTCTTAATTATAAGATAAAAAATTGAGATTATAAATCTGTAAGTCGAAATCTAAATGTATATATATATATATATATATATATATATATATATATATATATATATATATATAATGAGTGTAAAAGGTAATAAATATGAGATAAAAATTTAAAATTATGACATATTCTTGAAATTAAGATAAATTTAATTTTTTTTTTTTTAATTGACAAAAAATAGTGTAAACTGTTATAAATTGAGAAACGGTCTAAATGATGATGTACCAAGCTGTAATTATGAGATAGTGAAACTGACAAAACAAACATCTAAACTGAGGTTAAAGACTAAATTGACTAAACAGTTTTAGTTATGAGATGAGAAGTCGAAATTACAACATGAAGTTGAAATTGGAATAAGTTACAATGATGAGATCAAAAAATTGAAATTGACAAAGAATAAAATGTTAACTTATAATTGAGTCAAAATTATGGCAGATTGTAATTATGAGATTTAAAATTTGAAATTTACTAATTTAAATTGAGTGTAAAGTTGAAATTGAGAAGGCAAAATTACGAGATAAAATAAAGTATAAACAGTTATAATTAAGTCAGAATTATGGCAGTTGTAATTACGAAACAATTATGAGATTTAAATTATAATAATTTTTTTCACTTGATCATTTAATCATTTTAATTGAATAATTTGAGTGTAAAGTTGAAATAGAGATAAGTAAAAATGATGAGATCAAAAAATTTAAATAAAGGGAAAACGGTTCAAAAATTTAAATTGACAAAATTAAATTGCTGTATACAAAATTATTTGCTTATGAAATAGTTGAAATTATAAGGACAAAAAAAATCTAAATTATGAGATTAAAATAGTGTAAACTGTCATAATTAAGATTAAAAGTAAAAAAAAATATGACCTATAGTTAAAATTGAGATAAATTGAAATTATGAATTAAAAAAATTGAAACAGTCATAATTGAGGAAAAAGTCTATATTATGACATACCAAGTTGTAATTATGAGAAAACAAATGACATAATAAATTTATGAAATTATGACAACGATGAAATAGTCAAAATATATATAAAAAGTAAATAAAAAATAAGAATAGTGTCAAAATTATGACAGTTGTAATTATAAGATTATTATGAAATAAAAAAAATTAATTGACCAAAAATAGTGTAAACCATTTAAACCAAGTCTATATGACAGTTGTTATTATGAGATCAAAATCTGAAAAATTGAAACTGACTTTAATTCTAATTGAATTTAGAGTGTAAATTCATAATTGAGAAAAAGTCAAAAATATGACATACTAAGTCATAGCAAAGACTATAGAATGTCACTCCTATTGTTTTGAATGGGGAAAAATGCAACGTTCATTATGGCCGCGAAGCCCCGCCTTCTTAGTGAAAGAGCCAATCGTTGATTAGTAAAGTCACTGCAGCTGCAGTTAGAAGTCCCGGTTGCTATAGAAACAATCGGCGCTTTAAGATGTGCGCTCAGTACTGTGCATGCTCATTTAGCCGGAAAAATAAGTGTTTTTTAACGCTATTGGAGCACAAGGAACCATATTTATGAGGCAGTTCTTGTTGGAATTCTTTGGAGATTTAAAATATGAAATTTAATCGTAAGCTTAGTGAACAGTTTTGGAGAATTTGATGTTTCCCCATTCAAACAGATAGGAGCTGCACTTGCCGGCCCGAGTAGCGTTTCAAAGATGGATGCCGACCCTGGTGAGAAAAACAGCTAAAACCAGCCTAGGCTAGTTGGCTGGTTTTAAAGGGGTTTTGGCCATTTTTCCAGCCTGGCCAGGCTGGTCAGGCTGGTCTTAGCTGGTCAGGCTGGGAAACCACCAGCTAAAACCAGCCTGACCAGCCTGGCCAGGCTGGGAGACCAGCTTAAACCAGCTACTTCCAGCTTAAACCAGCTAAGACCAGCCAACCAGCATAGGCTGGTTTTAGCTGTCTTTTTCAGCAGGGGAGTGACATGACTTGCCTTAAAGGGACAAAATTGAGATATAAAATAAAACTGACCAAAAAAAAAAAAAAATCTAAAATGATGAGTTTAAACAGTCATTACATTTGAATTTTGATCATGTTGTAAGAATGAGGATTATGTCAGTTTCAACTGTTTTTTTCTAATGTGCCAGAAATGGGCTTTCATACATCTGCTTTATTTTGCATACTTCAATAATTTGTGATATATATGTGCATATGTGACCCTGGACCACAAAACCAGTCATAATTTTCAATTTTACAAAACTGAGATGTATGCATCATATGAAAGTTCAATAAATAAGCTTTCTATTGGTGTATGGTTTGTTAGGATCGGACAATATTCGGCCGAGATACATCTATTTGAAAATCTGGAATCTAAGGGTGCAAAAAAATCAAAATACTGAGAAAATCACCTTTAAAGTTGTCCAAATTAGGTTCTTAACAATGCATATTACTAATCAAAAATTACATTTTGATATATTTATAGTAGGAATTTTGCAAAAAATCTTCATGGAACATGATCTTTACTTAATTTCCTAATGATTTTTGGCATAAAAGAAAAATCAATAATTTTGACGCATTCAATGTATTTTTGGCTATTGCTACAAATATACCCCAGCGACTTAAGACTGGTTTTGTGGTCCAGGGTCACATATATAAGACAACTAATTATGTATATACAGGTAGCATTGCACATTCATATACCATGGTATTTACTTGCGATTTCAAAGAGAATAGCACAGTATTACCATGGTATGTATTCAGACTGCCAGTGTTTATGTTAATGATCAGAGGAGCTCTACCTCTGCTGATGTGCTGCTCTCCGCTTTATCCGTCACGTAGTTGAGGTCGTAAAACTCCTCGTGACCCTCGGCCACGCTCTCAGTCACCGGACTCACCGGCTCGGCCGAATCGCCTTCCTCCACCTCACACCTGAGAGAAACACGTGCTCTCATTCACTGAATACTAATGCGATGATCAGGAAAGAGTGTGAGGTCAGATCCTACCGTCTCACTTGTCCCACCATCGACACTTTAGCAGATTCAAGGTTTCTGATCTGACCACTTTTTACACTGCAACAGGAAAACAGACATATGTCAGAGGGGGTTTTAATACTTAATACTTTTAATACTAAAACAGAAGTGACAGTAGAGATATTCACCAATAAATAAATGCTGTTCTTTTTAATTTAATATTTATCTGTGAATTGTGAAAAATAAAATCTAGCACGGTTTGCACAAAAACAGCTGTTTTTAAACTTGATAATGTTTCTTAAGCAGTAAATAGGCTTTTTAGAATGATTTCTGAAGGATCATGTGACACTGAAGACTGGAATTATGATGCTGAAAATTCAGCTTTGATCACAGAAATAAATTATATTTGAACAGATATTTACATAGAAAATAGCTATTTTAAATTATAATAATATTTCACATTTTTAATGTTTTTACTTTATTTTTAAATTTTTTTAATTAAATAAATGCAGCCTTGGTCAGCAAAAATTCTTGTTTTAATTTTTTTTTTTTTTTTTTTAAATCTACCTTAAACATTTGAACAACAGTGTACCTCATTTATGTTTATTTAGTTTCTTGGGTGTGATTTTGAAACAGTCAAAGTTATGAAATAAAATATAAATTTTGACATATTTTAACCTATGGCATAGTAATAACTGAGATAAAGTCAAAATTGACATACTAAGTCATAATTATGAGATAAAAAGTTGAAATTGACATGCTAAATTGTAATTGTGAGACAAAAAGTATTGAGATTATAACACATGAAGTAGAAATTATGAGATGAAAATTTTAAATTGACATACAAAGTCATAATTATGAGATAAAAAGTGGAAATTGGCATGCTAAGTTGTAATTGTGATACAAAAAGAAAAAATTGGAAAAAAAGTCAATTATGCGAGATAAAAAGTTGTAATTATGATATAAAATATTATAATTACAACAAAATTGAAACGTTTGCATACTTAGTCATAATTATGAGATAAAGTTAAAATTATAAGATAATGACAAAATATCATAATTATGACATAAAATTTAAACCTAGCATACTAAATCATAATTAAGAGATAGTTTTGACATACTAAGTTGTAACTGTGAGATAAAAAAAGTACAAATTATGAGAAAAAAGTCATAATTATAAGATAAAAAGTTGAGATTATAACACAAAGTTAAAATTAGATAAGAAGTCAAAATTAACATACTGAGTCATAATTATACGAGATAAAAAGTCATAATTATGATATAAAATATAATAATTACCACAAAATTAAAACCTAGCATTTTTATGGTCATAATTATGAGATAAAGTTGAAATTATGATATAAAACAATTATGACAAAATATTACAATTATGACATGACATTAAAACC